>NW_028221415.1:132725-173274 GCF_014529385.1 Adiantum capillus-veneris | reverse complement strand
TCCACAATTGTAACATGTGGGCGTCTGCCTCCAAAACCTACCATTGCTTTGTCCAACACCATTCCTAGGCCTTTCTTCACCTCCTGGCTGATTTGCAAACCTCCCTCGACCTCGATTATTTCCCACTTGACCTAGCATGTTTTAGGCTGAGATTCTCATCAAATCAACCACTTGCCTCATGTCTTGCCTTAGGCCATCATCTTGCACTGCTGTAGTGACCACTGCTGGCATAACCTGAGTAGTAACAGGAACCACTGGTTCATGATGAACCCTGACATACGACTTGTAAAGAGTCCATAGCTGAATTTTCAGACCTCAATGGGCAAAGACTCCACCCCTAACTGGCTCATTTTCCTCAGCTTTCCAGTCTTTGTTCCTTGCTACCTCTAGTGCATCTTCATATGTCCTAGGCTTCTTTAGCTCCACTCTCCAACGTATATTCTCCCAAAGACTACCCAAGAACCTGTCCTTCTTCATCATGTCAGACGGGGGTACCTGTGGTGCTAAAGCCTTGCACATTCGCTCCCATGCCAATGAAAACTTACGTATGTACGCATCTACTGGCTCACTTTCATTTTGCACCAAAGCCTGTACTTCTTGCCACACCTTGTCAGGATCTTCTATCTTCACAAACTCCACTTCCAACCCATGTCGTAGATTGTCCCAACTCAACCTTACAGGTGGATCAGCCACACGCAACTCCTCTTCAAATGCCTTGGACCAAAACTCGTGCATCACTCTTTAAACAAATTTGGAGAAGGCGTAACATTTGCGTAGGGTCATAAATCTGGTTGCTAATGCAGGCAACCTCCATCTTTTCCAGAAAGTCCTCCACATCTTCATCACTTCTTCCATGAAACTCCGGATAAGAGAAAGCCATGGCTAGAGGACCCCTTCAAACACACGTGCAAGAACCCAAAACTTTTCACTACCCAATCCCCAGAAACTTCAGTGGAGCTCAGCTTTAGATGAGAACAAACACATGCACATCAAATAGTTTTCATAGTTGATCATCGGAATTACAACAGGCAAAGGACATTCCAGGATCTCTCTCAATCTTCTTGGCCCAAACATAAAGACTATGCGCTGCTGGAAAAAAGATCTTCCTGGACACATGAACATTAATCTGAATTCTTTGAGTTAAATGAAAAAGGAGTGAACTGAGGGCCATTTTGATCATCCATTAAAGCCAACCATGAAGCTCCCAAGAAAGCACACTTGTCCTATCCTCTGATCTTGCCAAAATTTCAGCAGCATAATAGCATAAAATGCTCAAAAGACCAAAAGACCAGCCATCATAACTTGGAAAAATTTTGACAGAGTTTCCCCAGAAGTAGAGCAATGAGAACCCAAAATATAGACTGTATCTGTATGCATAAACAGCCAACAATAGAACCTGAGCATCAAATAGACTCACTAGTACATAGCCTATGGCGAGGTCACAAAAAGGGTGCTCCAGCTACCTGTATCACCGAAAGGATCTTTACATTTGAGAATCCCCCAGCTCAATAAAAACCTCACGCTATCGACCCTCACACGAAGGCTAATGCAAATCGCGTATAGTCAAGTCTTAGAAATGACTATCTTCCAGACCAAGTCTCAGAAATGGTTGGGACTGCCAAATACAACCAAGTATGGCTCCACAAATGCGTACAATGGCAGTTTCCACAATTAACGTACAATCCAGCAGACAATGCACTCAAATAGTCGCCAAGTGATGCATGCCCACAACAACTGCAAGTGACATCACTGCTAGTATATCACTGTACTCCAGCTACCTGTACCTATGTGAATCACCTATACATGTACCTGTCCTTGTACCTGTAACCTGTAACCTGCAACCTGTAATCCCGAAGCTCGAAGCTCGAAGCTCGAAGCAGAAGGTACTCGAAGAAGATCCTCCGTGGGGGCGCCAAAAGAATGTGAGCAGGATGAAAACACACACAGCGCCTCTATAACGACCCGACACACACTCTTGGGAAGATACACACACACACACACTAGGGGGCACCACTCGTCTTACACAACACACCTGGCCGAGACAGGAAACACACCTATGGAGTGAGAGGAGAGAGATTATCCACTTGCCCACTCCACACAGAGACACACACACACACACACCCAAAAAAATTCAGCTCAAAAGAGGAGAATTATGATGTTTAGATACAATTGAGCTTGGGCCAACACCAATGGGGCAAATAGGTCACACAATATAGGTAAAATAAGCCAGATACAATCACAAACTAGAGCAGAAACTTCGCTCATAGGAGAAACTTACACAGAAAAAAAGTAGGAAAAGAGTGACGAATTTGGCAAAATGGACAGCGCCATCGCGTCCGGAACGGCCCAAAACCCCAGTCTACAATGTCAAAGTGCTCAATCCGACTTCGGATGAGCAGTTTACGGTCAAAACAGGCTCCAAAAACACCAAAACACACCTGCGACTGTTCCTCCTCTCTTCTCCACGTTTTTTCTGGTCTTCTCTCTCTTTTTTCAGTTCCCACACTTAGCTTTATTACTTGGGCACCCTTGGCCTTTTAGATGACCTCAAACGGACCCCGAACAGGGCCAAAAACTGACCTCGCAGTGCATAGTTGTCACCTTTTTGCATCATCCCGCACACCTGGCACTCAGTTTTTTTCCAATAATGCATCTCGCCACCACGTGAAGTGGCCCCAAAAAGTGGTCCTAATGATGACCTTTCTGCGTAACTCTCACAAGAAAACACCCACATTGTGTCCGTCCTCATCTGCGTGCAAATATTGACCTCGTTCGCCCTCCTGACGCCACTAGATGCCATCTGATGCACCTGCTGACCTCATGTCATCGGCCCGTGGATAGCTTCCTCGAGAAGTTTTACACGCTATAAACTCTCATTATTGTAGAAAAACACAGTGGTACTGGTAATAGTGAAAATCGATGCACTATGTACACCCTGTCCTACTACCTGTAACACATGTGGGCCCCACGTAACCACCTGGCTCTGAAAAATGGGCAATTCTTTATTTGATGCACCATGCATGTATATGTACATATGCGCAATCCCTTGCTCAAAAAAACTCCTGACAGCGTAAATCCTTTGTTGTCAACATCTGGCATGTATGTTGTCTCGTAACCCTTGTGCATGTCTCGACGACAACTTCCATGCCTTGCATAAATCTTGTGGGAGTTCGAAGAAAAGCTATTGCTTACCTTGTGACGTACTCACCGTGACCTTGATCCGATCTCAGTGAGTGGCATTATGTCTTGCAAGGTTCGTGTATGAGGTCCTGAGAAAATTTTGCAATCTGTTTCTTGCTGCATGCAAGCTAGCCCACGCATGTCATCTTTGTTCAAAAACTCACCAGCCTGTCGAGAGGTCATATGCCCATGCGACGAGGGGGGGACCTTGGCCCGTAGGCAGCATCCCCTAATTCAATTTAATTGCCCAAGGCCTTTGGCCTTAGGGCATCTTGATGTGAAACCAGCGAACTCGCTGGGCGATGGAGTTCTCCACAGAGCCGCCGTGAGAGAAAAAGGGAGGTCGGGCTCCGCGCGTTGCTCGGATGCACCCTTAGCTGAGTCGGGTTTGCTCCGGCTCCGCCTCGCGCTCCCAACTAGGCTGACCATGAGCGATTTGGAGCCTGTCGATGAACCATCTCCTCCCGCCTCAAGAGGCTTTGCACACGCCGCTTGCGTCTCGGCCCAGCCTTCCCCGCTTGTGGAGCAGCCCTTCCCACGGCCATGCACTGTCGGCTTGTCCACGACCGGAGAGAGAGAGAGAGAGAGAGAGAGAGAGAGAGAGAGAGGAGAGAGAGAGAGAGAGAGAGAGAGAGAGAGAGAGAGAGAGAGAGAGAGAGAGAGAGAGAGAGAGAGAGAGAGAGAGAGAGAACGCCATGCTTCCCCCCTCCATAGCTCCCTGCTGCTCTTCCTCTCCCCTGAGCTCTGATACCGGTGTAAAGACTGCGGGGACTGGACTATGCAACTCTCCACCCAACCGTGCCATATATAGACTCCTAAGTGTAAGACTGCGGGGGACTGGACCATGCAACTCTCCACCCAACCGTGCCATATATAGACTCCTAAGTGTAAGACTGAGGGGGACTCGACCATGCAACTCTCCACCCAACCGTGCCATATATAGACTCCTAGCCCCTAAATATAGCGCCCCTTGACCGCATCTACGTCCTGGCCCTTGGACCTTCCCTTGGCCTGACATTACTCCCCCCTTGGAGAAGCGTTTTCGTCCTCGGGCTCTGATACCAGTGTAAGACTGCAGGGGACTGGACCATGCAACTCTCCACCCAACTGTGCCATATATAGACTCCTAGCCCCTAAATATAGCACCCCTTGACCGCATGTCCGTCCTGGCCCTTGGCCTGACACACTACTCACAATGCAAATGGTTGGTGGAAAAGGTAAATGGTATGATCTGCAAGATCATCACTAAACATGTAAACAATCACAAAAGTGATTGGGACAAACATCTTATGGCGGCACTTTGGGCTTATCGCACTTCATTTCGCACATCCCTTGGATTCACACAATATCACTTGGTGTTTGGTAAGGAAGCCATTTTACCCATTGAAGTACAATTGGCTAGTCTCAAGGTGCTAGCTGGGCAGGTGGAACGTCCTAATGCTCATCTCCACAACCACATTCTTGATCTAGAGAGGCTTTAAACTAGACAAAGAAGATGCTATCAACTATTATGAAGCACAGACAGAGCAACGTCGACTTACCTTCAACAAGGGACTTAGGGCAAAAGGTCTCAAGAAAAGGTATGTTGGTCCTACCGTATGATAACAAGTTTGACACTAGGAAGGATAAAACGTTTTCACCCAGATCGGAGGGGCATTTGTCATTAGAAAGCGCTACGCCAATGGCAGTTACCGATTGATGGATGCAGATGGTAAGCTCCACAAAACACGTGTCAATGGATGGAGGTTGAAGCAGTACTTTTTGAGATTTGATCAAGCACCTATGATGGAAATCCCCGAGGAGGGAGACTCCTCCACCTCAATTGAAGAAGAATCAAGTACAACGCTAGAGGCATGAATACCTCTAGCCTTAGGGGGAGGGCTAATGAGGCAAGCTTTTCCATGCATGGGAACCCCCCATATATTTTTTCTCTTTTACCCAAAGTATTTCCTATTATATAAGTTACTTTTGATTTTTTCTTCCCTTTTTCACAAACGTTTTAGCATTTATTAAATAAATAAGACTTATGCTAATCAATCACAATGTACCATAAATAAGCTTTCTTTATTGATCTTTTTTTGACTTTAAATATTAAATATATATATTCTAAATTACATTATATATATATTTTTAGTATTTTCTAATATGTTTTTCATGTATATATATTATTCCACCCTACCAAATATTTTATTCACTAGTTTTCATTTTCAAACCTCAACCCCACTTTCAAATTTCAATAATACCTCCATTTAGATGATTGCCAATCTTTTCAAAACTCTAGGTCATGTTTTCATACACATGAAGGAGCTTACACTTGAAGGCAAGAGAGAAGTCCACTCAAAGGGGGCCACCAAAAGACCTTTGTAGCCACAAATAATACATTAATTGGCTGAATTTTTTAAGTAGAGAAGAATCCCGAATTTGAAGGAGTGTTCAACATGAAAGATGTAGCTTGTGAGCTCAACTTTTAGCTCAATTTTTTTTTCAGAATTTTTGGAGTTATGAACGCGGAGCTATGATTTTTGTGGTGGACCCCAGTTTTCTCGTGTAATGGTGACACAGGCCATCCCCAATTTTCTTCCCTCTAGAATGGCTATGGTTCTACAAGTCTTCAAGCATGATTACAAGAGAGAAGGATCTTTTAATGAGGTCTTGGCTAGTCTAGAGTGATTCTATCACCATTTTTGGAGGATCCATCCTCATCAACAACTATCCACCTTCGACAACCTCTCTTATAAATTTCTTACCTCTCTCTTCTCTCCCTAATAAGCTTATGTCTAGCCAAAGTTAGACTATTGTAAATATCTCCTATCCTCTACATCCTACCAACATTCTCTCTTCTTCTCTCTCTATTGACTCTGGTATTTTAAATAATGAGGAGACAAGATGGGAGCCACAGTCACATGCACCCCATTTTCCTAGTCACCAGAGTGGGTCACTCACTTCAAATAGAAATATTGCTAAATCCTCTCCTCCTTCCCCATATAAGGAGGCCATGAGAGCTCACTTGGGGGAGAGATACACACACACACACACACATACCTATCCATACACACTCTTGTGCTACATTCTTGTAGCATGAACCCTAATCACATAATCACAACACCATCACCATCACCATGCACAAAAGATGAGCACCACACCTCCACATCACTTGTAATTAAGAGTTGAAGGCACAATTTCAAGAAGAAGAAGGGTGGAAACACTCATGATATTCCTTGCCATCACTCCCATCTCTCCATTATGCCTCCTACGATCTTGTTCCCTTCTCATCTTCTTGCCATACGCTACCTATTGTATTCATCTTTTGCAAGCAATCAACACACTCCATCTTGGTGCCATACCTTGTGTCGCTTTGGATACATCTCATTGTGAGTATGGTATATGATTGTTTCTTCTTGCCATTTTTTTTTACTTATGTTAAGGTGTGCGGATTCGCCACCATACACACATACACACACACACACACACACACACACTCTCTCTCTCTCTCTCCTCTCCCTCTCATATTCCTATCATCTTGCTACTTCCATCTTGAGGTGTGGGGATTCGCCACCTCTTGTATGAGAAGTGAGCATACTCACAAGTTTCCCTGACCTCATTATCTTCCTTACTACATGCACGAGTAGAGAGCCCATTCTCACTAATTCACCACTCCTCTCACCTTATTCTCCGACCACCCCATTCCACATTTGGGCGTGGATCTTCAAATTGTTTTCCATGGCATGTTTCATTGTGTATATGTATGCGTCCTAGCCGCATATCTTGCTAGGTGGTGCCCTATTCTGTATCCCCCATGATGAGGCCATTGTGCATGGTCTTGGTGTAGAGGCCACCGGGTCTATTTTTCGCTTCCGCCTCTCACTATGTTATCTACATCTTAGCTCCTTCCATAACCCTTGAGCTTCCTCACAAACTCTCACAGTAAGAGGCTCGATGCCTTTGTGCAAGGCCGCCAACTTCTTGACATCGTAGGATGTCTTTTTGGTCTTTTTGACCCCAGACCTGACCCACATCTTCCCCCCTGATGTCAACAACCCAGTGGTATGCTCAGATTTTGGTTTGGATTTCAAAAGTCCCCAATTTTAGTTGTTCTAGCCTTTTTCAGTCAAAAGTGCTAAAGTCTGCTTAGAACCCAATTTTCTCACCCAAACAAGATGAAACCTCTCTCAGACACTCAATATATCATGCAGATCATGCTCATGCAGCCATCCTATGATTTTGGTCTTAAAATTATGCTTTGGCACAATCTGGGTAGGATGTCTGGCAATTTCAGTCTATCTGGCCTTATCCTGTCAAGATATGGTCAAATTTCCACTTTCTAGGTGAAAATAGGGTAAAACCTACCTTTTGAACACACTGGTCAACTCAAAATTCTTAAATTCCCACCAGATTAGCATGTAGACATCCTACGTGTAGGATGTCTCTTGGCTTAAAATTAAATTTTTTCGTGACAGAAATGCTCTTGATGCTCTGCAGCTCTATCAGAAACACTCAGAGTAACTTTTGGACTTCACTTAAGCTTTCAAACACACTTTTGCGTCTTTTACAACCTTGTGATGAATCTAACAAGCAAGTATACATGTATGAAGTGCTCTAGATCCTGAATCATGATGTCCTACTTACTCTACTCCTACTCATCATGTGAAATGGTGATAATGGTGTTTTGGTTGCTTCCTCGCCTCTCCGGAATCTCAAGATCTCCTCTCACGCGCTTTTACCACTCCAACTCCTACTCTCAACTCAAGTATTACCTAAATCTACTTAAGTCTACCTATGTCGAAGGATCTAAGCCAGACGCACGCTTCCTAGACTCCCTCTAAGACCTAGAGAGTCCTCCACCCTATGATCCTATCTAGATGTAAAACGAGACTCTTGGAAAGCCAAAGAATCCCAATCCTCAAGGACTAGTCTCGTCACCTACCTAAGGTTTTCGTCCCCGGCAACGGTGCCAATGTTGGACGGATACGCCGCGATGGACGTCGGCACATCGAGAACTCACCTAACAAGATTTGTCAGCTAAGACAAAGCTCGACCCGCAGGCGTGTGGAAGCAAGCATAGGGTGTCAAACTACACTTGATCGACTCCTAACTAATTCCTACAGAGGTCTCTACCCAATGTCTAAGTTACAGCCTTCAGAAGTGCATAAGAGGAAACTTCCTACAACGCTTTCTAGAGCCGGATACTTATCAAACAATCTCGCAACACCACAGAACTTGAAGGAGACCCTACTAACACCAATAGGTCGCTCTCCCTAAGGTCTATGAACCAAAACCCCAACCCAAAAAACACTGGTGCAAAATCACGTAGGATGTCTGACCAAAATTTGCAGGTCTTCGTTTCCATATCTAAAGTGCCTAATGTGTAGCTCTACTCAATGCGAACGCGTGGATATGCTGTAATGCGAAAACAGATAACGTATTGCTCACCAAATAACTAGATGAAGCTCGTAGATGGATCTCGCAAAACCGGACCGTACGCGCACATGTAGGTATGGGCTCGTAGCTCTCATCGAGGGCAACACGCTCCACTTCTCCGCACTCGATTCCGAGCATCGGTGCATGCGTAGCGTCAAGATAAATCTCTCACTCTCTCTCGTACATAGTACACTCATCACAAACTTCAAACTTTTTAAAATGACAAAAAGTTTTTTCATAAGGTCAAAAAGTGGTATAAATACCTTACAATTATCAAACTCTAATGTTCCAAATTAACCATCTACTCAATCTAAATGTCAAAAACTGGGATACAATCTGGAACTTCTGTAAGCCTGTTGACCGCTCGGTCAACAACACAAACATAACTCAAGTTTCGTACCAAAAGTCTTATCTTTTGCGAGTTATGAAATGCTGCGGATTATGGCTATAAATGTCATTTGTAATGAGTAGTTATTCTAGTTTCAGAAGCCGGGGTACAATGGCACTTCCAGATTGTAAATACAAAGCCATTTTGACCCTTTCAACCTGAATTTTGGTTGAACCTAAGGTAGCCTTAGTATATAAAGGTACCTAGGTCATTTTGTAAGAAGGAGACTTTAATCATAATCAAAATTTTAGCGCTGCCGTCTACTGTGTGTGAGAGAGAAAGAGAGTGAGCGTGAGATTTATCCTCTCGCTACGCCCGGCTCGCTCAACACATTGGAGATCCAATTGCACCATTGCTGTAGGCTCGAGGAGAGCTACGCGACACGACAACGCCAAGCATTCCACGCGAGACGAAGCGCACACGCCGACGCATCTACGAGCTATTTGTGGCCGTAAGTGTATCAAACGATGTCTGTTTTCTGTGTGCTAGTAGTCTATAGAATCGTGAAGACATAAGCTACACATAGGGTACTCATAAATTTCAGTTTCGGGCACTTTCAAATTTTGCTCTGTCATCCTACGCGTTTTTCCCTCGGAATGGTTTTGAGTGTAGAAGATTAGGACAGGTGTATCCTAGTGTGGGGATGGTGTTCCTTAAGTTTCGTATGAATCTGGCATGATTAGTGTGAGTTACCTTCCGTATGTGTGTATGTGGCTAGGTGGTGTAGTTGAGGGTAGTGAGGTTCTTGATTGTGGTTTAGTTGGCTTGTCAGCCTGACAAGCTAAAGAGATTTCCTCCGTGTGCCTATCGTGTCATCTGTGTCCTCGATTGACATTATGTTGATCTAGGTAGTGTTTGATATGCACTTCATGGGTGTGTAAGTCACTCCCCGTCCAACATTGGCGCCGCGCTGGGACACAAGGACCTAAGTAGGTTTCCTACTAACACTCGTTGATTGGTTGCTTGATTTAGTTTTCTGGCTAGAGAAAGCGTTTTTTATTAAGTGGAATCTGAAAGGATATTCTGCGATCAGTGGATAGCCAGGAAGCGTGTTCTTGCTGATGGGTCTGCGACTAGATAGTTTAGTTAGGATCTGTGGATTAGAGTAGTTGTTTGGTGGTTGAGTAATTTGTGAGAGGTGATAAAAGCGTTTACTAGTCGTGTGTGGGCAGTGAATCGTTTTTCTACTCCCATGGATGCAAAAACCCATAATGATTTGTAGAGTATCTTTAGGTAATCCTTGAGATTCATTAGGTTATTAATCACAAAAATCCTTCATGGGAATTCATTAATTGGCTTGCCAGAGATTAGAGGAAAACACAATAACAAGGTTAAAAAATTGTATATTTCTTGCATCACTTTGAAACCATGGCATCCTGATTTACTATCATCCTATTTTGAAACTACAAAACACTATATTCATGTTGAGAACAATGTGGAGCTCTTGGCAGTTCATTTCATTACGGAAAAAAAACAACCACATTCAAGTAGTCACACTATATAAAAAACCCCAAACCATTCTTGCAAGCCCTTCTTTAAACAATTCAAAGCACTTCACACGTGATTTCAACATTGATGCCCACAAATCAGGAGTTGCATAGGCATCGCTTGAAACGTTATTTGCTTCTATAATATGACACCATATATTGCATTTCCATATACATGCTCATCCAAGACAAACACACCTAAGAGTAGCACACCCCCCCACCCTACCCCCCCCCCCCCCCCCCCCCCCCCCCCCCGCCACCCCAAAAGAAACGAGTGAAAGGGTCACACTGGCTTTCTAAAACAATAAGAGAGTGACCCGCTTGATAGATTCATTAAAGTGTTACGACATGAGGATATCTACAATGGCTTGTCGGTCCAATAGGAAAAGGGTAAGAGTGATCGCCGATGAGAGGCGCACTCTAACTGGAACATTCAAGGGATTAGTTGGCTAAGCATGGGCGCCCAAGTGTGAATGGGGCGAGCTCATATAAAATTCAACTAAACCTAAAATTCACTCATTCTCTCATTTGTGCAATTGAAGAGTGCTCTTGCTCCATCTCCATCTTCTTCTTCTTCATCTCCTTGTGTGTGTGTGTGTGTATGCGTGAGAGAGAGAGAGAGAGAGTGTGTGTGATCGAGCATTGCGGTGGCACGACGGCGGCGAGGCGGTTAAGCGCGGCGTAGCGGCATCTCCCTCTTCTTCGCGGCAAGGAATCCTCCACCATAGGAAGCGTAGAGCGGTGAGTGACACACCAACTCCATCTTTGAGCTTACTAGTTTAGGCTTGTTGTGTGCTTGGAGCCATTTGTGGCTCGCACACGGTGTATCGGTAAGTTCCTTGCATTGACACATGTGACATACGCACACATTATTGTATATTGCTCTGGATATATACATCATGGCTGGTTGGTTTTCTTGTAAATTACATCTTTTGGTATAGGGCGAATGGACGACTTGACACCAAAAGTTTTGACAATCTCTTATGGGTTCGTCACCCCTTCACCTAGGCTTAAGGCACAGTGGGAGGACTGACCCAGGGTGCTTTCCTGTAAAGGCATACAATGCGGCCTCTCGATCCATCAAGATACACTTGTGAGCATTAAGGGTAAGGGAATCTTCAGCAAGGATGGCACTTAATGCCTTGCACTTGAGAAGCTCCGCAGAACCATGCTTGGAGAACTCTGTGTGTGCAACTCAAAGAACGGATGGCCCCAGATGGCCAAGGTAGTGCCACAAGGAGCTATCTCTACCCATAGGATTGTTGTGTGAACCTCCAGTACGCATTGCAAACTTATCAACATGGTATGCGGTCTGCAAAACATTTTAAACAACTTCAACACTTGCTATAGGAAACAATTTACTATCGATAAAGTTAAAAAGTGGCTATCTCAGTTTCCTCATCCATCTCTTCAAGAGTTTTCCTTGTAAGGTCGATGCTAGATCGATCTTCTCCACCCATAATGGTCAGCGGTTTGTGTGGAAGAAAAGCGCTTTCCGGGATGCTTTCATAAAATGAGGCACATGATTTGCTTTCCATAAGCGTGTTTGCCACGGTTTGTACCAAATTCTGTTCCTTTTCACTAGGGAGGAATGAGAGGCTTGGTGGGAGACCTCGGTCTTCAAAGTCAATTTGAAAGTTGGCCTTCTCTTGCCTTTCACTGGGATCTTTCATGCCCGCATACATAGCGAGCACTGAGAGCGACTCATCTTCTCTGAGTCCTAGTGTCTTTGCAATGTCATCAAGGAACAAGAAGTGACGACCATCCACCACCATTGCATGCAAAGTGAGAATTTGGAGGTCAGGAGCTTCTTCCAGCACCTCGTCTCCCTCTATCATCCCATCTTCCTCCTTAGTGGAGTTGGGATCTTGCAAGAGGACAAGTGCCATAGATGCTTCAGCCTTCTCATCAACCTCTTCAATAAATTCATTTGATTCCTTCACAATGGTTACAGGAGGTTTTTGGTCGGCCTTTTCCTTTGATTTTCCCTTCTCCATGCCCTCAAGCACAAGCAATACCAGAACCATGTCCCAAGAGATGAATTGGGTGCCTATGCACCCCATGCCCAAGTCTATGAGGTCATCCTCATCCTCTGTCCTATAGTCCAACTCAGTAAGCCCTTTTATAAACCTCAACAAGCGATAGCAAAAGTTTTTGTTGGCCGCATAGAGGTGTTTGAGAAAATCCATTGGCAACTACGCCATGTTGGATCCCTCAAAGACTATTGCATATTCTTCCATGTGCTCCATCATGTAGTTAAGAAAGCTCTGGAATCCCTCTACATGAAGGTTAGCAGTGGCATGCATGTCGATCGTCCCCTCAAACTCTCTGACTAGTTCATGTGCGCGATCTGCAAGTCCTATCTTCTGTAATTGTATGAGAAGTGCATCAGAATATGTTGCCATAGGTCTGTACGCGAAGGAGAGTTGAAAGCTTGTGTTTTGTGAATGTGAGAAATGAAGTTTAAAACATACAAAGTGACTTTTATACTCAATGTCACTTTTTTAAAGCACTTAAAATTAACATCAAATTAACTTAAAACTATAATTATAAACAAAAATCACGCGACAAGCATTGAAAGACACCAACATTGAAAGTCTTCACGCTTGAAACTAAAAAACTTGCATATTTCAAACTTAAACTTGAACAAATTAAAAAATGAGACAGAGATTCAAAACGCGACATGTATTAATGCGAGCGAAATCGTTTTAGTTACAAGCTTTTATATTAATACATCGCAGAAAACCAATGTTTTCACACAGAAAGCTCTTCTCTTTTCTGGAACGAACAACCTTTTCATTGATTACAAAAACTTGATTGGGCAAGGTATATCAAAGATTAAGATACTCGCGAAGGTGACTGAGATTCCAGTCGTTATTCACAGAGATGTCATGCACTGCATTATTGTGGAGGCATATTTGCAGATCAATTGATTCTCTAGGAGCAACATCAGAGTCTAGTGCCTCCCATTCTCCCTTCGTCAGCTTCCATCTTTTGTAGGGAAAGACAATTGACAAGCTCTGCTTCGCAATATGGTATCTGCACACCACATTCTCAGCAACTAGAGAGCACTTGATTATATCTCCCTAGTGGTTGACCACCTTAGTCTGCCATCCAACAGCAAGGAAACTGTTGATCGCACTTTCCCCTTTGCAAGTCCACATTGTTGGTATCTTGTGAACACTCTGCAGTCGAAAAATAAACACAAACATATGAAGGGACATAAACCGAGTTAGGGAAGCTTTATGGAAACAATAGGTGCACTTCATTGTTGAATACACATCCGCCTCAATTCTCCTTTTGGTTCCTGTGATCAAGGCACTATCAGGCTTAGGCCATTCCATAATCTGCAAGGTTGGTGGATGAACTGGAGAAAGATTACCATACCTAGTTTGCCTAGGTGTTACATAAGTATGGTTATAAAAAAAAATCCCGTGAGACAAGCTCCACAGATGGACAACCAGCATAGAGCAGCTTGCCAAGGTCAACGTGGATGGCATCAAAAGTTCCTATGAAGGACTTTATTGGCTCCCACTCTACAAAATCAGATGGGAATACATCTGCAAACATGAACAAGCAATGAAATCCTTATAGACATCAAAGCAATTTATACAACAGAAATACAAAATATACAATCTAAAAATTTGACAGAGAAGTGAAATTACAGTTTGCAGGAAACCTCGATGGAGCCATTGTTGTCTCTAGCTTCCGTTGTGAAGCAACATACACATGTTGTACCTTTGCAAGACGCTTGCCATCATGGGTTTGCTTGAACTCCATGATCCTTCCCTTCCAATTGTGTGCTCGAGAAGCATTGTGTCTCCTTGAGACCTTGTGTGCACCTCTTGAGCTGGGCTGCATTGTCACCCACATCAATCGTTTGAACTCCATCGTCACCCAACATCCACTGTCGTCTTGTACATTGTTGCAGGAAATGGAGTCAATGACACTCCTAGGTCGTCGAGTACCTGATGATGCCATGGACAATAGTGGCACAACCTGCAGACAAACACTTATGATTAGAGATTGCACATCCATGTTCTCAATTGTATAGAGCAAGATTCTTAATGGTACATCAGACGAAGGATGCCACTCACTGCTATACTACTCCACCTGCTTGTTGGCTTAATTGGGAAGATAATGTTGCAAAGCTTGAGAGGAAAGTAGATCCTCTCTAGAGAGCACAATGGAGAAGGAGCAGGAACCTGTTGAGGAAAGAAAGAGGGATGATCTAGCAGAAGAATATGCAGCAAATCTTCAGCTTTAAGTTGAGGTGTTTAGTGAGGCTCATGGAGAATGGAGAACTTCAGCTTGAGGAGAATGCAGTAAGCTTGAGGAGGGAAAGAAGGTTCAAACTTCTGTTGCAGAGCTTTTGGGAGGGAAAACTCAAAGCTAAGTGAAGAGAAGTGAGAGATGGTACAATAGAGAGAGAGAAGGAGGGAATGATCAACACGTTTTTAGAGGGACCCCTTTTTAGGAGAGAGGGAGGGAGAAACTGACAGCCACTAGAGAGAGAAAGTATTGGTTTTTACTCAACTATTTAGAGAAAACTTCATTTTTTTGAATTTATAAGGGATTTTCTTTTTGTATTTTGTAAAAGAGCACAAGTTTGACCACTTATTTTTAGGACCTGCCATACCCACCATTTCAGTCCACATGGCATCCACCCATTTGCCCCTTCCATAATCTCCTTTTTAATCACATGACAAATAAATAGGCCCCCTTAGACCCCATTCCCTTCCTAATGCTTTACTATTAAACAACATAGTTGACAAGTTTCATAGTGGTTCTTATAAAAATACGGTGACATGTTTTTCTTTTTTTGCATTACCCATTGCATTGAACTTATTGCAATGGTGTAAAGTGAGAGCTTAGGGAAATAGCATGCATTAGCCCCTTGGCATTGACATGATATACACCATGAAAAGCTTACTTGGATACCAAAACATGGCCCCTTCATGACAAATGTGGTGACTGCCCATGCCAAGCAAAGTGCTCACATTGAAGCAAGCACTCCAACACTTTTGGGGTGTGTGTGTGTGTGTGCACGCGCGCGCGTGTGTGTGTGTGTATGTGTGTGTGTGTGTGTGTGTGTGAAAGAGAGAGAGAGAGAGAGAGAGAGATTTGTTATTCTCTCTCTCAAAGAGATTTAAACTAATGCTCATAATTTCTTATTTCTATTCTCTCTCTCAAAAAGATTTAAATTAACGTTCATAATTTGTTATTTTCTATTCTTTCTCTTATAGAGATTTAAACTCTCATAATCTGTTATTTGCTACTCTCTCTCTCTCTCTCTCTCTCTCTCTCTCTCTCACACACACACACACACACACACACACACACACACACACACACATACGGAATGTGGTCAACATACAAAATACTCCTTGGTTTGCCCAACCTCATTGTACACACTACATAAGCAACAATACATAGAGCAAGCCACACTTTTAAGGTGGTGGTCACGCGAAGCACATTTATCAATAATTGATAATTGTGTCTACTATGCTTTATTTTGAGAAATTCAATGATTATTGAGTCTACTCCATGGTCGCGCAAAAAGACTGAGCCAAAACTGAACCCGTGCTGCTTCCACCTGGTGATTGAGCTCCAACCACGAGCCGATAGTTGGCCTTGGATACGCCTCACGACAAAACATATGCTCTGCATGTGCTGCAACTGCCATGGCCGTGTAACCGGCTCTCTCTCTCTCTCTCTCTCTCTCTCTCTCTCTCTCTCAAAGAGGTGCAGACAACGTCGTCAACATGCGCAAGCTTAAAAAAAGAAAAAAAAAGGTACAGGCGATAGGCCTTTGCCGATTTTGAGATACTTACAAGAGCCTTGACATAGTAGAATTGAGCTGCTTCACTCAGGAGGCTTAGTGATTTGCCCAACTTACTTATAACTAAGCCTCGTGTGACCACGCCCTAAAGTCGGCTTTCTATAGTTGTTGCTAATCCACGATGTTAGGGACACCTAGGCCATGGGGCCTTGCCTTTGCTTTTAGAACCACAAAGCCCTTGGAGAGCCACGGTTTTGCGACTCTTCTTTTAAAATTTAATGACTACAGCACAACGCGCAAGTCACATATTAGTCTTTTAGAAAGCCAAACACATCACACAAAAACAAGCTATCCAAAATCTATCATTACGTACCTCCGACGCCGGCGTGTGTGCCCTCCGCCTCCTGATTGCACAAGAGAAGGAAGGAAGGAGAGAGAGAGAGAGAGAGAGAGAGAGAGAGAGACGCCTGCCTAATTTTAGTTTTAAGTTAAAAGCACCCAAAGAAACTGGTTTTGCAAAATTTCCACTGAAGAGGAATTTTGTATGTTTGTGAGAAAGTTAAAACAAAAATGTTTATATTTTTCTCGAACACTGGGATGCTATTTGGCACTGCATGAGGAGTTACTTCAAAGCTTGAGGAAGCGGTCACGTCATAGGAGACCCATTTCCAACGACAGTCTCAGTTTGCATGTTTGGAAATTGCGCTGGCCTTCATGTAGCCTAGGTAGTAAAAGGCTCCTCCCCCTCCATTCCTAAACCAGGCCGTCCTGACTCCTCAGGTTTGGGCCCTGGGGGTTTTCTGTCTTTGTTGTTGGTTCGAGCTTCCAATGCCTGTGTAGACTCCGGAGGAGTGCTCTCCACTAGCACC
This sequence comes from Adiantum capillus-veneris, assembly GCF_014529385.1. Lineage (NCBI taxonomy): Eukaryota > Viridiplantae > Streptophyta > Polypodiopsida > Polypodiales > Pteridaceae > Adiantum > Adiantum capillus-veneris. Next base: position 156,150 of record NW_028221415.1, on the reverse strand, counting down.
CATTCTGTTGAAGGTAGACATCTCTCTCTCTCTCTCTCTCTCTCTCTCTCTCTCTCTCTCTCTCTTCACACACACACACACACACACGCCGTGGCACACCAGGCAAAGCTTTAGGTTGCTCTATGCAGAGAACCTTGTCTGATCATTGCTTAAGTGGTTAATCTTCCCGTTTGATCCGACAGACCATGGTGCACAGAGCTGACCGCCGCCATCCCGGCACGCAAAGAAGTGGGTTTTCTAGCGATGAGACCCATAAGAACAAAGAAGCATCGAATGGGGAAGACCCAAATGATGACTCATGTGAGTGTGCAGGCTTGATTTTCATGTGCGACGAGTCCACCAAGCTGGATTGCTTCAAGTATCGAGTGTTTGGCCTCTCCAAAAGGAAGAGGAACCTAATAGACATCATCACCAAGGGCATGTCTCTTTTTCTGTTCGATGTCAAGCTCAAAGTTCTGCATGGGATATATGCTGCCTCATCTGAGGGCATATTCAATTCAGAGCCCGATGCCTTCGGAGGTAATTTTCCTTGGCAGGTAATGATCGGCTCATCAGGCTTCTGAATCGAGTTCGGCTCAGAAGCATAGTCATTATTTTTTGGAAGATAGAATATGTCCCATTTTGCTGAACATTTTAAATGACATGTGCATCAATGACAATCTAATCTTGTAGGATATGAGAGCACAAATGCGAGTGTGATCATGTGTATAACGGCGCCGTCTTACAGGTGAAATTCCACATAGAAAAAGCCTGCATCCCATTGCCCGAGGATGTCTTCAAACCAGCAATCAAAGATAACTACTTCACTCCAAGGAAGTTTAAAACGGAGCTCACGTCCGACCAGGTAACACATATTATCTTTTCTGAGCTGATTGAATGTTTTTACAATAATGCTTTCTTCGTAGACATGTCAACAAGAAGAGCTGAAGCTTTCAATATCCTCATAATGAGACTATGAACGCACACATGGAGAGCTCCTATTGAGGAATGCTCACTCTGTGTGTCTTGTCAATAACCAGGTTCAGAAGTTAGTAAAGCTATTCAGCCCACTACCCTTGCAAAGTCCAACCCTTAACGAACCAGGTTGTCATATTACTGCAACTGAAGGCATAGAAACGATGCACACACAAGCTCATGATAGACATACTGAAGGTGTGGTCCCACCCAAAACCACATCTAGCAATGCAGATGGATTTCCGAGGAGGGATCCTCCACCACAGATTTATTATGAGCCTACATCACCATTACTGGATGGAGTCTTATGCGAACATTGCATTCCTGATCATAGAACACCTCAAACTGTTGTCAAGTATGTTCCGCAATGTATAATGCAAGGGTGTGCAAGTCATTTTGTATCCATTGCGACCAGAGGTAATCGTCAATTATATCATGAAGCTGCTGATCCTATTGAGAGCATGGTAACTCAAGCGTGCATTTATGGCCTACATGCTCTTGGTGCCCACCATGGACACATCCATTATGGTCAGCCTCTCAATCCGTATAATGAAGTCAGGGCCAAAAGGTGCATGCATGCCAGTACTTTTGCTCCTGGAGTTGAAGAAGACAAAGCCTGTGTATCGGTTAACATGGTTCCTTCTCATACCAAAAGTTGTGAGTGCGAGCAGATTCGTCTTCCGCCCAATTCCAGTCATGAAACTTTCTGGGATGCACACTTACTTGAAGAGCCTTCTGTTGACAATTTTGTAGCCTGTCCGTATGCACCCCTCCCACCCAAGGCACCACTTCAAGCAGGTGTCTCATATGGGCATGCATGTCAAGTAATTGGGCATAAAAGATCGCCTCAGGAAATGTACATTTGTGCTCATAGTGAAGCATAAGGAGCTGTTTTTAAGATTGTTGGAGAAGTGCCAATGAGGTGCATGAATTATTGACACTGCCACGGCCCTTTAATGATAGCTGCCCAATCAATCAAGATATTGGCTCTATGCAATTTGTTGGAGATGGGATCCAATTTTGTCTCATTACAATGAAGTAAATACGACCACGATGAAGTAGATTGTCATATGGATGGGTGAATTTGGCCGTCATAATGCAAAGGGAGGCGACAACTAGTCTTTTGTTTTGTTTCGTTTCTCTGCCATGTTTTGTATAACATGCTTTGCTAGCTATCCAATGATCTACTCTGCTGCTTCAGAAATTTCCAATCTCTGTTGTATTCATCACACAGTCCTTGATGAGTATTGTAATAGCTTAAGTTACTTTTTTGTTGGAAGCTCTTCCATAGCAAACGACTTAAGAGTGTTTTAATGCACTAAAATGAAGCATGGATTACCCCTCCCTCCATTAATTGCACCTCAAAAGGGTGCAATTAAAAATGTGCTAACCCCCCCCCCCCCCCCCCGCCCCCCACAAAAGTGTCGCGATTGGAGTCCCAAGGTACTGATGCATGTTGGTGGATGTAAGTTGTCAAACTGACTAGTTGTTGAGTATTTGCCTAGATGTAAGGAGAGAATGCTAGAGAGAGACAGCGAGATAGAGAGAAGCAATTATGCCTAGAGAGAGACTATACAGAGGTAGGTAGCTAGAGGTAGAGAAATAGATGTAGAGGGAAAGAGGTAAGGAGATATATAGATGAACGGCGAGAGAAGGAAGGGGTTTTTAATGTCTTAGGAATTACTTAGAGCCTAGTCTTGCTTCTACCAGACCTTTAACGAACCCTCCAAGCAAAAACCCTACATGTTTAGCGGTCTTTGGATTTCCAGTATCAATCACTTGCATTTCTTTAGTTGCTTTCTAGTTTTTGTTTGTTTTGTTTTTAGTTTCTTTCAGCATTGCTTTCTTGGCTCTGCTTTGTATTCGTGTGTGTGTGTGGGTGCAAAGAGTTTGGTTTCGTATGCTTTGTTTTCGTGTGCTCTTAACATTGCCTTTCAAGTGGGGGCTGTATGTGTACATATGAGTGGGGATGTGAATGTAGGTGAAGTCGGTTTCAGAGCATGTTTTCTGTTTGCTTTCCCTAGTTTCTTTATTTTGTTTCCTCGAGTTCCTCATCTTCCTTACTTTCATGTGTGATGTACCTTGTGTTAATTGATGTTGGCTTATTGCTCTGCTCTTTGCTTGATCTACAAGGTTCCTACATCAAGCTCCTCAAGCGTGTTGCCGTCCGAGCCTTCGTTGTCTTCTTGGAGTTCTCTCTCTAGCTTTGGTCCTTGGGAGCCACCTTCAGCAAGTGGATCGATTTTTATCCTGGATGATAGCACCTTGTTAACTCCAGTGCAATGCTTTGTTACTCATCTTGTGGCTTCCTTTGGCAATTTCTTCATGATGTCTCTTCTATTCCATCTTCCTCGTTGACAGCTACCTTGCCTTTGTGTACCCATTGCTTTTGCTCTTAGATGCTATAAGTTGGCAAGCAATGCTCAACATTCAAGCTCTTGCCATTGTAGATGTTCCTTGCCTTCACCGCTAGTAGCTTTTGGTAGGTCACGTTTTTGGCATACAATAACAGAGTATGCTTTGATGGAAGTGCCTATCGTTCAGAAGCTTGTCATCCTCCCTTCATTTAGTTTGCAAAGGCACTTTTTACTCTCTTCAGGAAGTTCTTTTACCTTGGCTTGCAATTTTTACAATTGCAATGTGGCTAGTTGTATCCAGTTTTTACAGTCCACAAATTGTGCGGTCAAGCATATACTTTGTAATGAGTGATGTACTTTCCCTTAGAGTTGGCACCATTTGGGCGTTAGCGGTTTCTCAAGTAATCAAAATCAGCCTTTTTCTTTGCCAGAGAGAGCTCTCATAGAGACAGACAAACAAGGGGACGAGATAGAGGTCAATAGATAAGAGTTAGAGGTATGCCTCTATGCCATTAAGGTGTCAAGGAAAAATAATTTTTCCGACCATACACAATTCCTTTCTATGCATGTTTGGAAAGGAAAATTGTAGAAACTTGGGTGAAAAAAAATTGATCCTAAATTTAGCCGGAATCTCTCCTACCAGACTTGTATTGAGTTTTCACCAGCAGAATTGTAAGTTCTCACTTTTTCCCAAACAGAGCCCACTTTTGTGAAATCTTTTTGCTGTACATTTTGTTTATGCCTTGATCAACCAACCATTGTTCCACTGGTGAAAACATTGGGAGCATGTAGAAAAGCGCATTAAGGGCGGGTTTGAGTTTTGACAACCACCTAAAGTTGACAGGTTTTATATATGTTTGTGTAATTTAGCGAGCAACTCGCATTTTTACCCAGCAAAAAAGAACAAACACCCAGGGGTGGGTAAAATGCTAGTCAAGACCAACCTGCTAGAAGGGTCAAGAACGACTTATTTCAAGCCTCTATGTATCGATTGCACTTACGACACTTCCACACAACATGTTAGTTGTACATGAAGCTACTTATCAATGTTTCCTTGTGATCCTATTGGTGAAACATCTATGGAGTAAAACTAGCCAGAAATAAACAAAAACTATCACTGACCTTGGGCAAGCCACCTTGTCTTTTAAAATTTTGAGACGAACATTTGTTCGTTTGAATTAAACAGAACAAATCAAAATGAACATCAATTATTTGCTTTGGTGCGGATAAAATGAAATTAAATAATGTAATACTCTGTATATAAGACTAGACAGAGTCCTGAATGTTAACAGGGAATCCAAATTTCGCCAAAAAGAATAGCTGCATTACCAGAAACTGCATGTTAGTTACAATTTCCCACATCACTTATTCTCAATGAGCCTCAATGAAAGAGAATTTTCAAATTTGAACATAACTCCATCCGCGATTGCGAGGAGATAGTAATATTTCCAAAGAAAGTCGTCCTTAGTACATAAACTGCATGAGTTGCATCTTCCCATCATACACCTCAATATATAAGACTTGAACACATTGATCGAAATCATGCATTAATATTTGCAAAGGAATTCCTTTGTATAACATACCATGGTCTAACCAAGTCTCACGACTGCACGATATAGGACATCGAAAACTACAAGAAGATCCACAATGCAAAATACAGGCCAACATTGCAACAGAGTGGAGCTCAGCATACACAACAATGGTATTCAAGTTATCACTTTCCTCTTTGGGAAAGATAGCTTCCGCCAAGGACGTAACCCAACAGCACCAGCCAGGATGGTTGGAAAAGAACCCATTTTTAACCTCTTAAAGAACCAATGGTTGCCAAGAGCCAATCCTTTACCGCCACCTTAACTAAACAAAAAGCCCACAAACCGATGCTCTTTTGATACCTTTGTAATCGATTGGCCTTTTTCGTCGGGAAAACGCATCCTTAGTACATATCTTGTACCTTTCCAATTTTGGTTGATTCATGGCTAAAACCTTGCACTTGTAGGAAGTCTTGACATTCCTGATGCTGAAAAATTGCGCCTCTTTCTATGATACACAACCGGGCCACTCAATGCCAGTAGCACAAGGACAATACCCTACAAAAAAGAAATCTCTCTCTCTCTCTCTCTCTCTCTCTCTCTCTCATATATATATATATATATTATATATATATATATATATATATATATATATATATATATATATATATATATATATATATATATAGAATGTTGGGCTTGTACCCTTATTACATTAAGGAAATCTGCCAACTGCAAAAACACAGTCCAATCCAGATTACAAGATACAACTATGGGTGAAAATTTTTCTCAAGATCTTCAGGGAAAACAAAGCTGAGGAAAATCTAAGGATCGTGATAAGGGGAAAGATACATGTAAATGGGGCCAAAACCAGGAGTCAAAGATCCACAGCTGAACCACACTCGCTACCCACAAGCACAAAGGCTGACCAAGTAGCCAATCAATGCAAGCAAGCACACAAAATATACAACAAAACATACAGCAAGCAGCAAAATAAGCAAACACAAGCAAGGTAAAAAGCATGGGAAAGGAAAACAAAGTCGGTGATTACGCTCCTGCCCCATCACCCCCTAACCCTGCGCTCCCTTGCGCTGCACACACCCCCCCCCCCCCCCCCCCCCCTTCCCTTCTTTTCTCTTCGACTTTCTCCCTCCCCACTCAGCAGCCCGCTCTCCTCCACCCTGCCCCGCGCTTCAGTTTCGGCATTCAACGCTTGTGGGCTGCCCTCAATGCACAGGTGCTTTTCATCAACTTCTTCACCTTCGTCTCCATAGCAGCAGCACACAGAATGGCAGCCCCTGCTCCATCCCAGAGGGACTCTACAGAAGCCCCCTCCCTCGTCCGACACCGTGGAGCCAACCCTTCGACTTCTCTTTCGCCAGAAGAGCAAGCGAGCTTGATGGCTGAGGAGGAACGGCTTCAAGCCACCTCGGTCAGTTGCAAGATTGTTGGCACACGGCACAGCAGAGGCGAGGCTCAGGAGTTGCTCCAAGGCCGACTCCTCACCAACATGGGTAAGATCATTGATGTGCACATTCTCGGGAGAGGCTGCAACCAGATAGAGTTCAAGTCTCCAGGGATGGCAGCTAAAGTGATATCGATGAGCCTGTTAGGCATTTGGGCAGCTCGAGCTTATTTGAGACAGTGGTGTTGGGTGTAACATTTCGAGAGTTCTCGGAGATCAGCGGGTTGAATCTCGTGCAGTCTGGACTGCACAAGAGGAGAGTTACTCCGCTCCTTTGTCATAGATTACCTAGATGGAATATAGTCAATGACTTCCTTTGGATTTCACGGATATTGATGGGGCCGATAGAATTCTGCTCTATGACTTTATAAAAAAAAGTACTTCGAAATTGGAATTCCTAATATGAATTTGTTATATGTGCTCTCTCATGTGAGTAGTGTTTGAGTGCATGTTTGAAAGACGAAATGATTGCAACATTTCAGTCTTGTTCTCTGGAGAGATGAGATGGACATGATAGTAACAAGATTTAGTCAATCAAGATATGTGCAAGAGATCAGTGACAAATCTAGATGTGATTGCTAAATACATTACAATAAATCATGATTCTCATCCACGATCTCGATGAAGGTAGTGATGTGAAGGTGATTTGAATGTTCAGTGACTGCCGTCCTTGTGCAAGTGTTGGAAATATGTTATCTAGTGCGTCATTACTTAGAGTCAGTGTCTAATGAACTAGTTTTTGGCTTATGTCAGTTTTTGCAGGCGTAATCGAAGGCGATTACAATTCTTTCAAGAGGGGATGAAACCAGCCCGTAGGGCGATAGACTTTAGCTTTCACCCGATCTTTACGTTGATTAACTTTACTTGAACTTTACGACACAAAGAAACTTTACGAATAAAAGTGTGACTTGAATTAACACTTCAAAAAAAGCACAGCTTGGCAACTCGAATGCTCCCAAGCAGACAGCGACACCCTATTGGCCCCAAAGACTGGCGCCCCTTTCGGTATTTCTTTATTCTTATTACACTTGAGAAAAATTTGTGAACTTCTACAAGCTATCCCACTTTTATCGGGCTGACATTCCCCTACTCTCGCCCAATTTCGGTAGCATAACCACAACAGAAGTCTCCACGGACAAAATCCCAAGCAAACAGTGACTTTCCACGCACTTTAGAGCACTTTACAAAACCTCGCGAGAAATTACAGCACTCTGAAATCTCTGTTTTTGGCCTCCAATTTGCACCAAAACACCTACTCAGTGTGTAAGGTGCAGCGGAAGTATTTGTTGATAGTGCTCAGGATGAGTGCTCCGACGAGTGCTCAAGGGTTCCTTTTACTTACGGAAGGGAGAGCCTTCCGTTCTTAGAGAGAGAGTGCAAGTGCAATGATCACAACCAAAGTGAATGCTACTGTGAATGAAAGTGCTCAGAATGAGAGAGAAAGAGAGAGAAAGATACGACACCAGAGGTTCTCAAACCCCCCTCCAAAGGGCCCCCTCTCTATGGCGAGAGAGGTCTATGCTATAGATTGCACAAATCTGGTACAATGGTCTAGATGTTGTGGTACTTGATGATGACAATGTCGACGATGATGGAGTTTATGACGATGACGACGGTAGTGTCATTGTCAAGTCCGGGATCTGCGACGAAGGTGTCATCGTCAAGATAGGAATCTGCAACGAAGGTGTCGTCGTCAAGATAGGAATCTGCGATGACGATGACGAAGGTGTCGTCCTCAAGATAGGGACTGCGATGACGATGACAATGTCGACGACAACCGTGTCAATGGCTGAAAATTGGAAACGCTAGATCCTCTATTGGGGATCTGCTGTTGTGGCGATATTGCGGCCTGAAATTGCAACTACTTCGCCAGACTAGGGCTGAAATGCAAAAACGCTGGCTGAAATCTGAAAACGCCAGGCTGATCTTCTGAATTCTAGGAACGCTAGGCTGATCTGGGACTAAAATGGGGAATCTGGCGAGGATATGCACTCGGTGGGATGCGGGTTCTCGCGAGGCTAAGGGCTGAAAACTGAAAACGTTGACAAAACTTGCTGAATCTGCAAATGCTAGGCTGATCTGCTGAGAAAACGCTGGGCAAGCTGTCTGGTTGCACTCTGCACTTGTGCACTAAGCCTGTCTTCTGTGTTCTGCTTCTACTAAGTGTCCACTGGGTTTCTTTTACAATTCCTTAGCAATTTGCCCTACCTACTTTTCCAACAAAAGTCACTTATTAATAAGTAAGTGAAAAATGTGTACTTTGGCAAAAAGGGTTCTATGCTCTGAAAAATGCTCATGATGTCATGCTAATGATCCTGCTGTGTGTAATCAGAGGGTATATAACTATTCTAAGTGCTTGGACATGCACGGCCTACGCACAGGCTCACAAGGGTGCCAAAACACTTCCTAGGCTAACCTGAACCCTATAACTAGGATAACTTGTCCACATGCACATAGGGTTAGATGTGCACGTGACACGGTGATTTCCTAGCTTCCCCGAAGCTCTTGGACTTGTAGGCATCAAAAAATCTCTTGAAATTTTCAGGTACAAGCACCCAAAGCTTTCTCGAGGTTCCCCTGGCATTACCTTGCACTTTAGGTGCGAAACCCTACGCTTGCAAAAAAACACAACAAGCTGTAATTCCCTGTTTCGCATCATTTTGAGCGGAGCAAACACGTCTACGCGTGTCTCAAAAGCTCCCACACACAATGGGACAGTTCCCTTGTAAATCGCACAAGTTTTCACGCGAGAAAGCTATTTGTTTTTGCATTCCTTCGTGATGGAATTGTGCGTACCTGAAGGCGATTAGCAATAAACTAATCCGGTTCCTGTACAGAAGGCTCTTGCCTTGGCAAGCGCGCATAAAACCCCGAGAGCTATACATGGTCATCTAAGAAGCCCAACTAGTGGGGGATTACCATATGTGCAAAGGGGAGAGATAGATGCGCGAGAGCAAATCATCGCGCTACATGAGACAAAGGAGAAGGCAAGCTTTCCTTTAAAGCTATGATCGCCTGCACCCACTACTCACACACGCACTCAGTAGCACAATGTTCAAAAATCAGCCCCCAGTCTCAAATTGGGCGCCCCCTCTTGGATGAGACCTTCTGGAGTGAGTTTTGACCTGCAGGTTACTCTCCTACTGCCATGTGTCCAGTTTGCTCCTTTTGGTTTAATTCCTAGTACCCACCAACTTATAAAGTCCTACCTAGAGGCCTAAATGACTTTAACTGAGTCTAGCCACTTCTTTACTAATCGGATTCCAATGCCTAACCATCTCGTGGCTATCTGGCCGTAACTTCTGCGGGTGAAACTCACGGCCAACAGCCGTTTCACACTAGCCATGCAATGCCCGGGCAATTGTGATTTTAACAAGAGGGTCCCAAAAATTAAATAAAAATAAGGAAAAGAAACCAGCAAATATATGTAGTGGTTTGTCACGGTCTCATGACAGAAGGTATATCACAAAGTGATGATGTGGCATGTCTGACCAGACAAACCCTAGTGAAACTGACAGATTCATTATTATAAGTTGTTCCAACTTATGGGGTCTTGCCTGATGGGGCCCAGGGGACACAAGAGCATTAAATAAAGAAAGGACCCAATTTACGTGGATTGCTGACCTGGCACAACGAACGGATTTTCATAAGTTACAACAGACAGCTAACGGGGCACAGCGTATGGAATTTCGCAAATTGCGCCGCGATTTTGTCATGTGCACATCTAACCCTATGTGCATGTGGACAAGCTACTTCATGACAAGGGTTCAGTCAGCCTAGCTTCGGAAGTGTTCTGGCACTTTTCTGAGTCTCGCAGACCGTGCATGTCCAGACACTTAGAGTAGATGCATATCCTCTGGTTACACACAGCATGGTCATCAGCATTATTATCAAAATCCATCAGGAGCATTTTACAATGCACAGAACCTATTTTTCCTATTTTAGCCATTTTTCACTTATTATTAGTAAGTGACTTTGTTGGGAAACTAGGAAGGGCAAATTTGCTAAGTTAATATAAAAGAAAACTAGCAGTCACTCGGTAGAGCAGAAGAAGCATGGAGAGCACAGGCAACCTCTTGCAGCAGGCCCTCTAGCGCGTCTTCTCAAGCAAGAACCTTAGACAAAGACCCAATGTTTTCCTCAGCCTGGCGTTTTTGGGACTTCCCACAACAGCCAGCAAGCGTTTTGTCTCAATTCAGATCGCTGCAGATTCAGCCCCATTAGCTAGCGAGCGCCCTTGTTGCATATCCCTACCGCAATGGTGTCTTCGCAAAGAAAACCTCAACACTCCTAGCATTTTTGCAACCTGTTGTCCAACGTTTTCAGCCATAAGAAGCAGCGTTTCCAGCTATAAGAAGCAACATTTTTTCAGCCATCAAGTTAGCAAATCAGCCCCCGACTTGGTGCAACAGTTATCGATTCGCAGCATTCAGTTTTCAGCCTTAGCATCGTCATCGTCGTCCTCACCTTCGACATCGACATAGCATCATTTAGTACTCACAGCATCAGCACCTTGTATCAGATTTGTGCAATCAATAGCAATAGACTTCTCTCGCCATCGAGAGAGGGGCCCTTGGAGGAGGGTTTGACAACTTTCTAGAGTCGTATTCTTCTCTCTCTATCTCTCAATCCCAGCACCTTCACTCATAGTGTTTACCACTTTGTTTGTGATCATTGGCACTCTCTCACTAAAGGAACGGAAGGCTCTCCCTTCAGTAAGCAAAAGGAACCCTTAAGCACAATTCGGAGCACTCATCTTGAGCAAAGTTTAACACTAGAATGGTAACCTAACAGGACATAAAAGTGTCATTTCAAGGTTTTGGGAAAAAATTCCAAAACCATAGTAGATCACTCATTTTGCATTTAAAAATCCTTTCATGAGTTTATAGTTCAATAACTACTACATATGGAAAAAATGAGAAACTTGTAATTTTTCTCATCCCTTGGTCACTACAAGCCTCCAAAGTTGATGGACCAGTGCATTTTGCCCAAAACAGCAATTTCTTACGATTGATTGCATATAAATAAGAGTGGGGATTTTTGTAGGACATGAGATAAAATGCCCCGTTAACTTCAATGGGTTGGTGACCAAAACATATGGTTGCTTTTACCTCACTAATTTTTTTTGGGGCAAAAAAAATAGGTACAAAAAAGTTGCATTTTTGCCATTCTGCGGACCTATCATCAAAGTTTCTATAGTCACGCTCAATACAGATACTATATACATGTTTTCTTAGTTCCCTTTGGGCCTTTGGATTCAAAAGGAGCCATGGAGCATGTCAAAAGGATAATGGATCTCTTACAATTGGAACTTTGGGGGCAATGATAAAGTGCTAAATACAACAAACATGAAAAAATTGGGTCTAGCATTATGACCTGTAGAAACCCATAGAAACTACTCAATATCTAGCCAAGTTTGTAGTCTATGATTAGATATGGCTACTACCTACAAAATACACACAATTGGCCTAAGAAACTAGCAATATTGAGAAAGTTATACTTGCTACTCTAAAATGTATCGTATTCTTCAGCAATCAAAAAACTCAACCATCATCATATACTATGCTATATAGCATATTAGGTCCCCCAAAACTCAAGGAAGACTAGCTTTATGTTATACATTACACTTACACAATCAAAATTGAATTTGGATATCAAGAAATCCACCAAAAAAATCATAAAAGTGCTAATTTTGGCCAAAAAACAGCCTGTTATGCAATTCTTGTAAATTGGTCATAACTTTCAATTTTAACACTTAGCTCTCCCTACAAGCACCAAAACATGTTGAGAACTATGAAGGCCTAACCTCTAGCCATCTAAACGTCACAAACGTAAAGTTTAGAGTGGTATAGTTGCCAAAATTGAAAAAAAGCCAAAAACAGGACCCGTTTTTTCACACAGCTTAGGTTCAAAAATGTTGTGCAAGAGTAAGGTTAATGGTGAGATCGATACTCCAAAAAAAATGCTAAGTTTTTTTCAGCTCATAAGGCAACTTTGTGGATATATAGCACCTAGAAAATCATTTTCATACTCTTCAAATAATTCTAGCAAAATGGTCACTTAACAGGACACAAAAGTGTCCAAGGACATAAAAGTGTCCTGTTACCATTCTAGTGTTGACATTCACTTCCGCTGCACCTTACATTGGTATCAGAGCTTTGGCAGTGTTCTGTATCACTCAAGGAAAGAACCACAAGAACATTTTTTGCTTGTTGCAGTCGCATGTAACCCAAGTCCTCTTGGGCGTGTCGACTCCTAATCGTGTTTTTGAAGAGTGACAGGAATTGTCACGTGACACATCCAACCCTATGTGTCTGTGGACAAGCTACAGCATGACCAAGGTTCAGTTCAATCCAATCAGTAGGAAGTGATCTCGCACTTTTGTGAGTGTTCGCAGACCGTGCATGTCCAGACACTTAGATTAGAGGCATATCCTCTGGTTGCACACATCATGATCATCAGGATTCAGATTACAGTCAGAACACATCAGGAGCATTTTTACAGTGCATAGACCTATTTTCCCTATTTTTCACTTATTATTTTTAAGTGACTTTTGTTGGAAACTAGGTAGGGCAATTTTGCTAAGTTTGTATATATAAAAACCTAGCGCTAGCACTTTCTGGCAGAAGAGGCAGCAAAAACACCTTGCTCAACAGGCAACTTCTCAGCAAGGCCTAGCATTTTTGCAACACAGGATCAACACTCGCATTTTTGCACCATAGACCAGCCTTGGCATTTTTTGCACAGCAAATCAGCCCCGGCGACCACAGCAAACGGTAGATCCACTAGCATTAGCAGATTCTACAGCAGTTAGCAGATTTCCACCGCAGCAGCAGATTTTCAGCCCTAACGTTTTTGCATCTGTAAGACACCTCAGCGTTTTTGCGGATCTTCGCGACGGAATCAGCCCTAGTCTCAGCGTTTTCAGTTTTCAGCAGTCAATACCCTCATTTAGAACCCCAAAAGCTCAGCAGATCATCGATTTCAGCCCCTGCAGTAGGCGATTCTGCATCAGCAACACAGCCAGCATTCAAGCTAGCGTTTTCAGTTCTTACAGCCTGGCGTTTTTCAGCCCTGCTGCCAAAACGAACCAACCCCATGACCAGCATTTTTGACAAGGACAACATCAGCGTTTTAGGGCAGCAACTTCAGCAGATAGAAGAGCAGCATATCAGCATTTTGCGGTAGCAAATTCAGTGACATGAAGCCTAGTAAGCCAACGTTTTTGCATCAGTAACAAGTCCACGTTCAAGCACTCAGTTTTCAGCATTAGCCTCGTCCTCATTGTCCACACCGTCGACATCGACATCACAGCATTTGGACTCATTGCATCAGCCCTTGTATCAGATTGTGCAATCAATAGTAGACCACTCTCGCCATCGAGAGTGGGGCCCTTGGAGGAGGGGTTTACAACTCCCCAGTGTCGTATTCTCTTCTCTCTCTATCCCTCAGTCTCATGCACCTTCATTCACAGTGTCCATTCACTTTGTTTGTGTCCATTGCACTCTCTCACTAAAGGAACAGAAGGCTCTCCCTTCCCTAAGTAAAAGGAACCTTGAGCACAGTTCGGAGCACTCATCTTGAGCAAAGTTCAACATTCACTTCCGCTGCACCTAACAGGAATCCCAAGAAAGAAGGGCTTGTCCAGCCTTCCCTTGTGCCTCTTTTCACTCATTGAGAGCGGATCGTGCACTTAGTGGCCGGCCAATTGACGTGAGTTGGAAAAAAGCAACCTTGGTATGAGCGCAAGGCCGCCAAGGAGTGCGCTCACGGGAAAGACAAGAGCTCAGGTAAGAGAAGATCCTTCTCTAACACAGATTGCAAGCTAAAGAAGAACCTCAAGAACTCAAGACCCTCAAGAACTCAAGACCCTCAAGAACCCAAGACCCCAAGCACCTCAAGACCCCAAGTTCCTCGTGAACTTAAGAACCCAAGATCTCAGTGTATGGTCATCATGCGAAGCGGAATGGATACTTTGCATAAAGGTAATGAGCATGAAGGTGGTGAAGAAGAATTTTCCTCACCAGGAGGTTTTTCCGACTCTCCCCCTTCCCCATCTACGCCACGGTTTGCACCAAATCCGATGGAGGCTTTGGTCAAGTCGATGATGGACATGATGCTACAACCGTTGCACCACCTTTGATCGCGAGCACCAGCAAGCGCGCTTAGCAGCCAAAGAAAGACGGTTAGACTTGGAGCGTGAGCGCGGGCAAGAGCACTTGGCGGCCGAAGACAGAAGGGTAGCCTTGGAGCGTGAGCGTGAGCGTGTGTCATGTGACACATCCAACCCTATGTGTCCGTGGACAAGCTACAGCATGACCAGGGTTCAGTCAGTCAAGTCAGTCTAGAATAGGAAGTGATCTGGCACTTTTGTGAGTCTGTTCGCAGACCGTGCATGCCCAGTCACTTAGTATAGATGCATTTCCTCTGGTTGCGCACAGCATGATCATAAGAATTCTCATCAGAATCCTTCATGGGAATTTTCCAGTGCATTTAGCCTATTTTACCTATTTTTTGCATTTTTCACTTATTAATTTAAGTGGCTTTCCAACAAAAGTAGGTAGGGCAATTTGGGTAAGAAAATATATAAGCAAACCAAAGCTAGCACTATTTGGCAGAAGAGGCAACAGGAGCCAAGCTCAGAACTTCTCAGCAAGACCAAGCCTTGGTGGTTCCCTCCAAGCAACAGATCCCCCCCCCCCCCCCCATTGCCTAGCGTTTTCAACAGCAATCCATCGCCATCCACAAGCATCCCAAGCGTTTTGCATCAGGCATCATCGCCCAAGCATGGCGTTTTTGGCATCAGATCCTCCCGCAAGCAGATCACAACAGCTAGCGTTTTTGGACCAGCTTCCCTAGCGTTTTTGGATCTCAGCACATGCAGAATTTCAGCGATTTTCAGCAATAGAAGAGTAGCAGATTCAACCCATAAAGAAGTAGCAGATTCGACCCGGAAAGACCTCAGTTTTCAGCCTTTAAGAATCCCTATTTTCAGCCCTAAACCAGCAGATTTTCAGCGACAAAGACCCACAGAAACAGCCCGCCAAATCAGCGTTTTTGGACTAGTCGCAGATTTCAGCCCATAGCGTTTTGGGACAGCAGTAGAAAGATTTCAGATTTCAGCCTATAGGTCGACTTCGTCATCACTGTCGTAATCGTCGACATAGCCTAGACTTGCATCAGTCTCATGCATACCATTTGTACCAGATTGTGCAATCATAAGAAGACCACTCTCGCCGACGAGAGTGGGGCCTTCAAAGGAGGGTTTTACGTCTCTGGTGTCGTATTCTCTTCTCTCTCTCTCTCTCTCTCTCTCTCAGTCTCATACACTTGCACGCACAGTGTCCATTCACTTTGTTTGTGATCATAGCATTCTCTCATTAAGAACGGAAGGCTCTACCTTCCATAAGAACAAAAGGAACCTTGAGCACAGTTTGGAGCACTCATCTTGAGCAAAGCGCAAACATTCATTCCGCTCCACCTAACATTGGTATCAGAGCTTTGGCAGTGTTCTGTATCACTCAAGGGAAGAACCACAAGAATCACAAGATTTTATTTATTTTTTTGCTTGTTGCGGTCGCACGAACCCAAGTTCGCTTGGGCGTGTCGATTCCTAATCGTGTTTTTGAAGAGTGACAGGAATTCCATGAAAGAAGGGCTTGTCCAGCCTCCCCTTGTGCCTCTTTTCACTCATTGAGAGCGGACCGTGCACTTAGCGGCTGGCGAATCGACGTGAGGTGGGAAAAAGCAACCTTGGTGTGAGCGCAAGGCCGCCAAGGGGTGCGCCCGCAGAAAAGAGCAGAACTCGGGTGAAGAGAAGATCCTTCTCAAACACAGATTGCAAGCGAAAGAAGAAACTCAAGACCCTCAAGAACCCAAGCACCCCAGACCCACAAGAACCCAAGTTCCTCGTGAACTTAAGAACTCATGACTACAAGAACCCAAGACTTCAGTGGATGGTCATCACTCGAAGCGGAATGGATACTTTGCTTGGAGGTGATGAGCATGAGAGAGGCGAAGAAGAATTTTCCCCACCAAGAGGTTTTTCCGACCCTTCCCCATCTACGTCAAGGATTGCACTAACTCCTATGGAGGCTTTCAACAAGAGGATGATGGACAAGAAGTTAGAACGCGAAGAAAGAGAAGCAGAAAGAAAGGCCTACGAAGAAGAAATGGCAGCCATAGATCGTGACTACGAAGAAGAAATGGCAGCCATAGAGCGTCAGTACGACTTGGAGAAAAAGAAACTCAAGCAAGATTTGATCATGAGACCAAAGCAAGAATGCAAGAGATGTTGCGACTCTTTTCTCAAGTTCAAGCACAGATGCTAGAGAATCAGGAAAAGGAGACTCTCTCGGTCTCTTCTTCTCCAAAGCATGACACACAGGATTTGCATGATTATAAGAAGCATGATGATGATTTGAATGATGATGATAAGCATGATGATTTGGATGTTAATGATGAGCATGATCAAGATGCGATGTCTCACAAGCATGATGAATGCATGAAGATGATGTGATTGTTCACAAGGATGATGTGTTAGTGGATGCTTTTTCGAGCGAAGCTAACCTCGTTGCAGATTCGATCAATCACGAAGGATCGATCTTGGCTCTCGAGCCTAGGTCCAAAGAACCCCTTCAAGAAGAACCGATCTTGGCTCTCGAGCCTCGGTCCAAAGAACCCTCACAAGAAGTATTATGTGTTCGCATGATTCATACGCACGCATTGTACGAGTGTTTCATTCGTGATCGTTTCCTGTATTTTAGTCAGCGTCTTTATGTGATCCCTTTTCCTAAGCATGACATTGTATGTTACGTGACACATCCCAACCCTATGTGTCCGTGGACAAGCTACACCATAGCAGGGTTGCCGTCAGTTCAGTCAGTTTAGATTAGCAGTGATCTGGCACTTTTGTGAGTCTATTCGTAGACCATGCATGCCCAGTCACTTAGCATAGATGCATATCCTCCGGTTGCACACAGCATGATCATCGGAATTCCCATCAGAATCCATTAGCATCAGTTAAGGGAATTTTCCAGTGCATTTAGCCTATTTTCCTATTTATTGGGATTTTCACTTATTATTTTTAAGTGACTTTCCAACAAAAGTAGGTAGGGCAATTTTGCTAAGTTAATATATAAGCAAACCCAAGTCAGCACTTTCTGGCAGAAGAGGCAGCAGGAGCTTCCCGCTCATCAGGCAACTTATCAGCAGTACCCCCCTCAGCATAAAGATCCCTCGCCATCCATCTCCCATCTCTAGCGTTTTCTTGACAGATTCAGCCCTCGCCGACAACACCTCTCTCTGGCGCTTGTATCCCTTCCGGCAGCCCTAAAAGGCCAACGTTTTGAGATTGCGGCATCAGCATACCATGGCGTTTTTGTCACAGCCTGCAACATTTTACTAACGCGAGGATTCCTCAGCAAACCAGCGTTTTTGAGTGCTTGCTACCCAGCGTTTTTCAGCAATATACCTCAGCCTATACAGCGTTTTCGGCAGGTGCAAACCTTTCTAAAAACGCAGCCAAAGAAGCCTTTCAGTTTAGCGTTTTCACCTTCACCAGGAATCCCGATCAAAAAAGTCAATTTCAGCCATTAAGATAGCAAGAAAAACAGTCATTTTCAGCCTCGAAACAGCTACCGAATTCAGCCATAGAAGATCACAGTTTCAGCCACGAAGTCCCCGTCGTCATCACCGTCATCGTCATCGGCATAGTCCCATTGCATCAGTCCATTGCATTCGCATTGTACACCTTTGTGCAATCAAAGTAGACCACTCTCGCCGACGAGAGTGGGGCCTTCGGAGGAGGGTTTTACAACCTCTCCGTGTCGTATCTCTTCTCTCTCCTTCTCTCAGTCTCATTCACTTGCACGCACAATATCCACTCACTTTGTTCGTGACCACAGCACTCTACAAGACGGAAAGCTCTCTCTTTCCCTAAAGAACTAAAAGGAACCTTGAGCAATAAAGATCACTAATCATGAGAAAATACAACATTCATTTCGTTGCACCTTATATTGTACCTTGAGCACGATTCACTCATGAATGAGCACGGATGTATGCAGATTTCTCGTGAAAAGCTGAAAAGTATGCATTCAAGGAAGTCACATTCCATGTCTCTTCCTTGGCATGACACATTTGTAGAAAGAGCATATGATAGTATGAGCACCAAGCATGGGCATTTCCGTTGTGAATTGCCACAGTTGATTGATTTAGATCATAAGAGAAAGATTCGATCTCATTGTTTGCGTGTGTGTGGTGAACGGTTAGGCACTCCATCTCTTTGTTCATCTACATTGCATGCACAGTCTTTTAGGAAGACAAGATTTTTCGACTCACTTTACATGGAATGGGTATGTTCATGTTTTTGTGTTGGAAGTGGTTTCATGAATTTCCAGCCGTGGATATTCTTGAAGAAGACAAAAGCAGGACTCTCAACGAAGTTGAAGCATCGAAGGAGCCACAGAAGACTTTGTGTCGCTTTCGGCGCGGCCCAAAGAAGCAAGCGTTGCATACCTTTATGAAGTTCAAGTACCGCACGACCCACACATTAGAGTGGGCCGGCGAAGAGTCCCTTCCAGGATTCCAGATGCTATTGGCGATCTCCCTCGACGCCATACAGTTCAGTACCAGTACCTTACTTTGAAAAGGAGGGAATGTCACGTGACACATCCAACCCTATGTGTCCGTGGACAAGCTACAGCATGACCAGGGTTCAGTTAGTCAAGTCAGTGTAGAATAGGAAGTGATCTGGCACTTTTGTGAGTCTGTTCACAGACCGTGCATGCCCAGTCACTTAGTATAGATGCATATCCTCTGGTTGCACACAGCATGATCATAAGAATTTCCATCAGAATCCTTTAGGGAATTTTTCAGTGCATTTAGCCTATTTTTACCTATTTTTCACTTATTAATTTAAGTGAAAAATTAATAAGTGAAAAATGCATTTAGCCTATTTAGCCTATTTTTTGCATTTTTCACTTATTAATTTAAGTGGCTTTCCAACAAAAGTAGGTAGGGCAATTTGGGTAAGAAAATATATAAGCAAACCAAAGCTAGCACTATTTGGCAGAAGAGGCAACAGGAGCCAAGCTCAGCAGGCAACTTCTCAGCAAGACCAAGCCTTGGTGGTTCCCTCCAAGTAGCAGATCCCCCCCCATTGACTACGTTTTCAACAGGAATCCATCGCCATCCACAAGCATCTTAAGCGTTTTGCATCAGGCATCATCGCCCAAGCAATGCCTCAGCATTGGCGTTTTTGGCATCAGATCCTCCCGCAAGCACATCACAACAGCTAGCGTTTTTGGACCAGCTTCCCTAGCGTTTTTGGATCTCAGCACATGCAGAATTTCAGCGAGTTTCAGCAATAGAAGAGTAGCAGAATCAACCCATAAAGAAGTAGCAGATTCGACTTGGAAAGACCTCAGTTTTCAGCCTTTAAGGATCCCTGTTTTCAACCCTAAACCAGCAGATTTTCAGCGACAAAGACCCACAGAATCAACCCCCCAAATCAGCGTTTTTGGACTAGTCGCACAGGGAATAGCAAAGTTTTGACGGCAGCCATGTATCTTGCCGATGATGCTATTAATTGGTACCACGCATGGCAAGAGGCACAATTGGCCGCACACCTAGAGGCAGCCGACGAAGACGCGCCCCTTTCCTTCAATTGGGCCAACTTCCAAGACAAGCTCAAGGCGCGGTTTATGCCACCCGAGTACCTAGCACAATTGAAGGACAATTGGCGCGATCTCAAGCAAAATGGTATGCCCGTTATGTCTTTCTCTAATCGTGTTTTGCAGCTCGGCACCCAATTATGCAAATCAGATGCTGAGCGCAAGGAGGCATTCCTTTATGGATTGGACGAGTATATCAAGTATGATGTCGAGGTACTCGATCCAATTGATCTCAACAAGGCGGTAGCGATTGCTCTCGCATTCTTTGGGTTCTTTAGGTGGGGCTGTCTTAGGACAAGCCGCTTTAATGTGACCCTTGACGTGACATTGATAACAATGACCTTCCTTAGCATAAATGAATTGTTCTTCTGCCATTATGTATCCTCCTATAATTCCTTCTGTGGCTTTTTCATCGGGGTTAGCTTAGGTTTAGCGGGTGTTTTAGCTTTACCCTTAGATTCATTTTGTGAGTTCTTTTCCGAAGGATTAGAGGAAGATCGGCTAGAAGAGTTACCATTCTTACCGTTCTTACTGTTCTAAGGTTCTGAGAGGCACTTTGAGAAGTCTTGTTCTCCTTAGGATTTCCCTTATTGTGCTTTATCTCCTACAAAACAACCCCAAGGAGTAATGAAAGTCGTCTTCAATCGACCTTCAATCGCTATCAAGATCTGTAAGTAGCCAGAAACCCACAGCTATCACAAGCACTTTAATGAATCAATCTGAGTCTTCACATGTTTCTAACACACACATTGATGGGTCTCTCATGAAGTGTTATGGTCATGTAAAGGGTCAGCGTTTTGTCATATTGTTTGATCCAGGTAGTATGCATGATGTGATTAGTGCCTCTCTTGTAGAGAGAGTCCGCCTAGAGGTTAGTCACACATCTCCTCTCGAGGTGTCTAGCTTCGCTCCCGGTATGGACTCTCTCATCACGCAAGAGTATCGTGATGTGTTGTTTACAGTTCAACAAGCTACCTTCCGTAGGAAATTTGTCGTGTCTCCTCTTTCACGATGTGATATGCTTTTGGGCATTCGATGGTTTCGTGAGCATAACCCTCTCATTGATTGGGAGGACAATACTCTCATATTAAATGCCAAAAGCGACTCTCCCATGATCATTCGTGCTGGGGAGGGTCTGCATTCTATGCATCTCATTTCTCATGTACGAGCAAAGCGTAAATTACGACGAAGAGCACAAGCGGCATTCATCTATGCCACTCTAGTTACCCAGAGCATTCAAGCTCCAGACAAGTATTCAGCTTTGTTTACCAAGTTTAAGCATCTCTTTTTGCATGATGACCTTCCACCCCGTCTCCCACACGAGTGGCCGGAGGACCATCACATCGAGCTTACGGAGGAGGCACAGCTTATCAGTAAGGCTCCCTACCGTTTGAACAAGACTCAAAAAGAAGAGTTAGAGCGGCAACTCACGGAGTTGGTGGCAGAGGATTCATACGTCCTAGTGTAAGTCCTTTTGCTGCTCCTATTTTGTTTGTCCCCAAGAAGGATGGTTCGTCTCATTTGTGTGTTGATTATAGGGCATTGAACAAGATGACCGTCAAGAACATTTTCCGATGCCTCGCATTGTGTATATCCTCGATAGGCTCAATGGAGCAAAGGTTTTCAGTAAGGTTGATCTCAAAGTAGATACCATCAGGTAAGGGTATTCAAAGGCGACATCTTCAAAACCGCTTTTCGCACAGAGCGAGGACAATGGGAATATGTAGTCATGCCTTTTGGATTAACAGGTGCCGTGGGTACATTCAATCGTCTCATGGTAGGCCGTTTTGCCGATATGGTTGGTGTAGCTGTGTTCATCTTTCTTGATGATATTCTCATTTTATTTGCATTGTAGGAACAACATGAAAAGGATATAGAAAAGGTACTAACCCGTTTGGATGAGTGTCAGTTGTACATTGCAGCTAAGAAATCTGAATTTTTTCTCACTGAAGTTACTTTTCTACAGAAGGCATCAAGCTAGACCCGCGAAGGTGGAACACGTACGTAATTGGGATTTGCCCAAAACTGCATATGATGTGCGTTCTTTTCTTGGTTTATGTCAAGCATATAGTTCGCGCACAGAGAATTTTGCACGCATTGCCGCACCCATGACTGATAATTTGAAAGGGGTAAAGACTCGCCGACAGCGCGTGGACGCCACCAAAGATGTCGGGGGATATGTGTTTGCTACGTGAGCCGGGCAGGCGTCGGGCCTCTGGCTGTGGGAGGTGTGAAAGAGAGAGAACAAGAACAACTGATAACTCTCGCAATCACCGCAATCATCAATTAATCGATTAATACATCTGAGTACAACTTAATCTTTAGCCAAGGCGGGCTGTTAACAGCGCAATCACTTGGATCATCTGCTAACTAGGAGCTTAAGCTCCCATTTACAGGATTAACCGGGCCGTTAACGACACCGGACTTAACAGAATATTAAATCAATCTCTAGCTGATGACGGTGATGGTAATTATCTCTTGTCGCTTTGTCTGCTTCAAGTTCCATTAGATTCTGCAAGCTTCAAGTCAGTTCACTGCCTCAATCATCAAGCCTCAATTATTATCGATTATCCTGCTCTTTATGCTCTGCACTTTAACTTCCTCATGGTCTGCACTTTAACTCCCTCATGCTCTGCAATTTAACTCCCTCCTGCTCTTCAATTGCTATACGAAGCTTTATTCCTTGCTTCTCCGAGTGTCTTCCTTAGCCTGCTCTTATGCTTCTTCTATTGCATTGGTTACCATCAGTAAGCCTCAAGTTTTTCTTTCCATGTTGTCAAGAGCTCTCGAGACTCTCTTTGATTGCCCTGCTTTGCTCGGTCGAGCATCTTTCAAGAGCTACTTGTAGAGAGAGAATTCCCTGAATTGCACGCCCTTTTCTTGCTTTTGGCTCCTTGCTCTCCTCTTCTCAAGCTTAAGTCCGAGGACGAGGAAGAGAGAGAGAGAGAGAGAAGATAGCCTTTGGTTCCCTACCTTTGTTCAAACTCGAGAGAGAGAGAGAGTGAGAACGCCTTTGCTCTTTGATTCGCTCCCTTTTTGCCTCTTTGTTTGGCTTCTTCTCATGCAAAAGCCCGATGGAGAGAGAGAGAATGCCGTCTCTCCAAGCTTCGAGAGAGAGAGCACACCGCGTCTCCCCCACTTCGAGAGAGAGAGCTTGCTATGATCGAGATTCCTCCCTTCTCTTTGCTTCGTTATCCTTCGAATGCCCTCGTTGCTTAAGCTCCTCTTCTTGCTTCGTTTGTTGTAGATTCCTTCTTGGCTCCTTCTAGCTTCCCTTCGCTTGCTCCCTCATTGAGCCCTTGCTTTGTATGTTCAAGCTCGAGAGGGAGAGCCCCTTCTGTTGCGAGAGAAGAGAGAGAGAGAGAGGAGAGAGAAAACCCTCCTTGGTTGCTCGTTGCCTTCAGTGGCTTTCGTAAGGGAGTCCTCTACTCGTTGATGATTATAGGC
>NW_028221415.1:84566-132525 GCF_014529385.1 Adiantum capillus-veneris | reverse complement strand
CATGTGTGTATGTATTGCTCTCTCTATCTCTCTCTCTCTTAGGCTCTACAAAAGAGCATGCTATGTACACACAACTATAGTGCAATAAATGTATTCTGTCTTTGACAGAAATTCTCTTTGATTAATCTTTTGTATATAGTTAAGCTCTCTACGTATGTAGTTAAGATTATACCTTCCTAGTGCAACAAAAAGCTTTGATATAAGTTAGTACTATCAAAATCAAGGGAAGTGTCTCGTTCACTTATCACTCCCAATCTCACACCTCCTCTTGGTCTAGATTAGATAGAATGTATGTTTTGGGATCGAAAAGGCTTCCATCGTATGCTAATATTTTTGTTGGTATTCAAATGCCATATTTTGATCACTTTCCCTGTATTTTGACTTTATCTGATGCAATTGAGATGTGTAAGTGCTTTAGATGACTGATAAAGTCTCTCACTGACTCAACCTTCCTCATGTTCGGCCTTTGGTAGCTGAAATGCTACACCCAATGCACACCTTCTCTATATACTCCTTCAGGAACAATCTCCAAAGAGTAGGTAAATCGTTTTCTCTTCCATCCTCAAGGTCCTATACCAATTCTTAGCCTTCCCACTCAAAGTCAATCTTAAAGCATTGCACTTATGTGGTTCGTTGTGTTCACCTAGGGAATTGCATACTTCTTCAAATACTTCGATGTGCTTTCGAGCATCTTTGTTTCCATTGAATTTTTGCGTAAGCTTTGCAATTTGTATCGCTTTACTCCTAGGCTCTCTCTTAGGCGCATGACCATATCTCTTGCGAAGCGTTATTATGGTGTGCTTCATTGTGCTATATATCTTGTTTACTTGTTTTACAGTTTTTATCATGATTTTGAGGGATATGGATTATTCTATATAAACTTCATATAGTGTGTATCGAGATAAATTTTCAAGAGACTATTCACATAAATTTCAAATATGTGGCCTTAATATAAAACAGTTGTATGCTTCTTTAATGCAAAATTTAGTATTGTAAAGATTTTTTTTAACACATCATACTTATTTTTAATGCAAAGATGCTAGAACTTGTGGACACGTTTATTACCACAACATGATTTTGTCTTCACTTTTATGGCACCTAAGATTTCGTACACATTATCAAACGATATGGATTTCTTTCAAGATCAAGATGTAATTGACACTACACCTAGGAGCACAAGTCTATCATAATGGTATGGAAGATCATAGAATTTGTTAGCCTTTAGAAGTGTGAGAATATCCAATGAAGGTAAGTTTAAAGACCACGAGCATCAAGCTTCCTTCGTATTTCTTTGGGAACATGAATATTAACAATACATCCAAGGTTAAAAAAATGAGATACAGTGTCATAAATTCTAAATCTAGTTTTACCCCAATTATTTTCTCATGTTAAACTGATAATTTAATAAGGGAAGATAAAAGGGAAACAAGAGCTAGAATATAGATATGTGTTTTTAGACCAAGCTCACAACGGGGCCAAAGGAGAGGATTTCACCCCGCAAGGGCTCACAAGGAGATGGTCTACTGAAGAACAATGTGTGCATAATGGATCTTAAAAGACCTTAGGGTTAGCTTCATTAAAGACCTCCAAAGTTTATTGTAAAAGTCTTTAGACCTTAGGTTAAGCTAGACCTATGCTTGAGATGCTTGATGACTAAGATGCATGGTCAAGCTAGGCATGTGCTTGAAGTCAAGCCAATTTCTAAAAGGAGGGGATAAGCCCTTGAAGCTAGGGGCATGATGAGAGAGAGAGAGAGAGGAGAGAGAGATAGAGAGAGAGAGAGAGAGAGAGAGATGAGAGAGATAGAGAGAGAGAGAGAGCAAGAGAGAGAGAGAGCTGACATCATGAGAAGAGTGCATGCTTTTCTAAACTCATGCATGGTGACTAAGGTGCTTGAGTGCTTAAGGTACTTTGGGGCCAAGCTATTGCTTGAGGTGCTTGAAATTCAAAAGAATGCCTACAAAGGATGGGGCAAGCCACACAAGTAGGGGATTAGATAGAATGACCCTCCCCTCACCCAATGGGCACCCCTTGCTCAAAGAGGCAAATAGGACACATGTCAAGGCCAGCTAAGTTGCATCCATAGTGTGCCTAAAGCCTATTGGTTGACCCTTAGAGAGGGCCAATGAGATTTTAGATTTATTAAATTAATTGTTTAAGCTTTTTCCAAGCACTCTCTCTCAAAGGGGAAAGGAGGACACTTGTCTAAAAGGCTACCTCTATTGCTAGTTGTGACCAAGGCTTGTGATTGGCCAGGCTTGAGAAATCCAATGAGCTACAAGAATGAGCTAAAAGAGGGGGTCGATCCAAGCAACTAGGGGATTTCTTGCAAGATATACACGTTACTCATCTCTCTTCTCCTCTCTCTCTCTCTCTCTCTCTCTCTCTCTCTCTCTCTCTCTCTCTCTCTCTCTCTCTCACTCTCTCTCTCATTGTGTGAAGTGCTAAGTACAAGAACTTCATCTCCTTCTGCAAGCCTGTTGAGAAATTGAGAGCCTACACCAACACTCCTGGCTATGGAATGAAAATCCAACCAAGAGCCATTCTTCAATGCTTAATCTTGTCATCTTCTTCATCATCATTATTATGCTATTATGCTATCCTAAGCAGTAAGAGTGATGATAAGTGAGGAACTATTTCTGTCTTGTAAGAATGATTCTTCTTCCTCTTCCCTATCCTCATTCCCTGCTAGCTCTCTCCACCTTCGAAGGTGTTTGAGGTCTTGAGATTGAGGCCGGGGACAAGTTAGTGCTTTCATTTAGCTAAGTTACGGGCATAATTGTGGTGCATGAAGATCTCTATCTTCATTGCACCATCAAGGTTTCAAAGAACACAAAGCTTGTATTGTACCAAGTCTCTATTTATGGGAGAAAACTATAATACAAAAGCCTTTTGGTGTGTGTGTGTGTGTGTGTGTGTGTGTGTGCGTGCGCGCATTTTTTTTCAAAAAATAGAGGGAGTGGTAGTGTTATGTGTGTGTGTGTGTGTGTGTGTGTGTGTGTGTGTTTGTGTGGGCGTTTTCTTTAATAAAAAGTTTAAGAAAAAATCCCGAGTTTGTAAAAATACGCTAAAAATGTTTAAAAAATATTTAAAAATTTAGAAAAAGGTCATAGAGTCACAAAACATGTTCTAGATTGGCATTTCACATCAGGTTTTTTGATTTTCACATTTTTTTGGTAAGAAAAGAGAAATTTAAGAAATAAATTTCCCAAAAAAAGATAAAAATTTACAAAAAATAGCGAAAATAGTACCGCTTTTCTTTTGAAAATTATGCATCCAATTCAACTCAACTTGCAACATTTTGAAATGTAATTACATCATCCAATCAATCAATTATCAATACGCCACTCAAATTTGAACCGTTTTGGATCGTTTTTTATTGTTTTGACTCAAATTTGACCCGAAAGTTCGTCTAATTAGTGGTCTAATTAAAATTTTGTCCACTTTGGTCTAGCAATCATAATCAAACCAGCATTTTCACCATCTCATTTTCACATCTATTCAATCATTCAAAGCAATTTGACAGTGTATAAACATGCACAATTAACACACTTACAAAGTTTACACACACATACATTTACCGCAATTTTGACAGCATAATGACGCAATTTGCAAACTTAAAACCATTCACCATAATCAATTTGATGACCATAAACCTCCGATAACTTCAAATCAATCAATTGGCATCAACATTGTCACACAATTGCACTCAATTTTGTGCACTTTGCCTACACATAGACGCATACTCAATACACACAAAATTGAACCAATTTTGTTGTGTCTAATTTTCAATTGAAAGCTGCACCTACATAAAAAATTGAATGGGTTAGTACACTCACATTTACGTCAAAAATTTCATCAAATTCTCACTCCAAGTGACGACTTGACCGAGTGTGTGTGTGTGTGTGTACTTCTAAAACCGCTTTGACCATGACCATAGACACCAACACAAAATCTTATGTGTAGCTTCCATTTCAACAAAATTAAATGCATAAGAATAATGAGTGCACATCGAATTAAAGATTTATCAATGTGTAGAATTAAACACACATGCCATAAGTGATACAATTAGTGAGTAATATAGAGGGAATAATTAGTAAAAAATCCCTTAATTACACACTAAAAATCACTCAAATCTACATGAAATTTTGCAATTTGTTTTTCAATAGAGCGATTACCAAGCCTCTAATTAAGTATACACACATGTTTAGCACAAAAAATTGTCAGTAAATTAGTCACAAATTAGTGTCAAAACTAGTGAAAAAGAGGGGAAAACATGAAAAATACATACAATGTCTTAGCCGATTTCTTAGCCAAAATCTCCTCACAAATCAGCCATTCACCATCACCAATACCTACTTGAAAACCTAAACTACTTTGATTGATGGTTAAGGAGACTTCTACACACTAATGACTCCGCTAGCTTAAGCGCGCAACCGATCCTTGACAACGGTGCCAATGTTGGCGGGTTGTAGCATAGCTCAATCCCCGATATAATGTCAATTTGGAGGACCAAAGACCGACTAGTGCATGGAAGCATGGAGTCAAAAGAAATTCAAGAAGCGGATCCAAATTGTGAGAGAGAAGAAGAAGGGAATGCAATGCAAATAAAAGCATAGCTTCACCAATCCAGCAAAAGGAGAATAGAAATGAAGAGTGGGAAGAAATAATTAGACTAATTAACACTTCACCACACACACCATTCATGCAAATCAACACGGTCCGGGAGCTCTAGAAAGCAGAAGAGTACTCAACTTTCAATTTCAGCCATCGAAAGAGTGGAAGCACAAGAGGAAGCTCCACTACATGAATCACCATCTCCACCTTCCTCACCAAGATTCATGAAATCTTATTACTCGCAAAAGAATAAGTGAAAAATGACCTAACTTTCACTTTTCATACCAAGGGCATAAACAAAATGTTCGGCCACCCATTGAGATGCATAAAATTGTATGTATCTGTAGAGCTCTTAGGCATCATGATAGAGTCAAACATACAATTTGAAAATCATGTAGAGCCTATAAATACATCAAAAGTGCATATACAAATGATATGTGTATCAAAAAAATGAAGCATTGTATGCTAAGGAAGGTCGTTCACTGCCCGTTGCTACAATCCATCACATGGAGGTAGCAAGGTGCAACGCATAATTGCTTTATTGAATAAATACTAGGATGCGTACAAGGGTGTTGTATTGGCATCACATGATGAGTTTGGTTACATATGTACCTCAAGATTTGGGTTATGTAGGTCGAGAGACTTAGCTATCATTTAACTTGAGTACAATCTTACAGCACAAGGAAATGATGCCTATAACAGGAGTAATAGTGTCATAAAGGAAGCTAAAAATAAAGTCAAAGGTACACACAAAAAATTGAAATTGCACACACATAATGTGATAATGTAATCTTAAAAAGTAAGGAAAGATACACAAGAATCCCGATGCACAAAAGCCATGTCTTTGCATCTTTGATTATTATTATAAAATGAAAAGTTCTCTCCTTCACACAACAACTAACTCCAATTTCCAATTCTATTGCATCGTCATTGGGGTTCATAGAAAGGTTTTAGGGGAGAGATTTTATGAAGCCTTGAGGAAATTCTATGACATGAGGTAAGATGTACACCACTACTTTGTTTTTTGAATAGACACCATATGCACAGTACTAAAACATTCAAGACAAAGTAGTTTTATATAACAGAGAATTGTGAGGGGCAAAAGCTAGAAGGACGTGCAGTATAGACCTAGAGGAAAGGTTAAAGATATTGATTGTAACAATCAAACAATCAAGTGTCTTTTGATTCACACCAACTTTCAAGGAGAAATGGGCATTTATATTACACAATTCTTAGTTCTTTGTGTGTGTGTGTGCGTGTGTGCACGTTGCGCGCGCACCCACACCTGTACATGTGCATGCACACATGCAAGTCCTAGGCTTAGTCTTGCGACATGTCCTTGTTTCTCTCAAGCAATCGCTATATTGCTACCTGGAAAATTGTATAGGATGAGACAACTAGAGATAAAGAGAAAACAAAAAAGGCCCCTATTATCTTTCCTCTCGTATTGGTTTCTATGTATATGTGTTTACTTTTTTTATGAATTCCTTTGGTGCTTTGATGCTAACGCATTCAAGTGCTAGATTATCATTGGTTCCAGATCTCCATATGCTCTAGTGGTATTTGTGGAATCAAGACAATTATGTTAAATACATGTTGATAGGGATTAGGGTGGATAATAAATGACATTCATGAGTAATACATGCAGCTATAGATCTTAACTAAAAGCACAAAGTAAATCAAAAGAATTGTTGCAAAAGAGGTATATATTATTACATTATAGTTTGTGTGCAAAGCATGCTCTTTTGTAGAGATAGAGAAAGTACAATAGTTGGCACACATGCACAACACACAAAAATGGCACATTCTTACCACTTCCAACTCTTGGGTTGACTTACATTTTCACATAACATTCCACATGCCACATATCAAATAAGTTATACATAGTTAGCTTACACATAAGCACATAACATGGCGAAGGACTTCATACAAAATGCAACCAAGCCCACATCCATGATCCCAACAATTCCCCCTTTTGGGTGTTGTTTCACACAATCCTCTCCAAACACATAGAGGGTGAGGCAAACACAAGTATCGCCTATTACAAAGGGTGTAAACACACAATCACAAGCCTCTCCTCAAACATAAGCAAGAGGAGGGACTCACAATCTCCTATACGTAAAAAGGGTGGTCACAATTAAGTGTTTTATACAAAAATGTACAATACTAATTTTCTTGTTGAATTGGAGGAATCTTGTAAAAACACACATCTACAACTTGTTGTTGTTGTGTATTTCCATGTTGTTATTGTGATCCATTGTTAGTTCATGGTTGTTCTTCATTGTTCACTTCATGTTGTTCATTTTATTTTGTTGTTGATATTGTCATTTCCTTATCACAAGTGATCGATGTTTGATCTTCCTCACCAAAGTACCATGAAAGTTAAATTAAAAGTGCACTACTAAATCAGTAAGGGAAGGACTTATCACTTGGCATGTCCAATGACCATGTCCACTGGCTGTGTCAAATCTCATTAAAAGTGCATAATGCCAAGATATATCCATAGTGACCAAAGTAAAACCAAATTTGTCATATAAATCAACATAGTTTGCATACATTGATACAAGCAAAAATATTATCTTGGACACTAAGATTGTATACCTTTCATACAAATCAATTATCTTGGACCTACAATAACCAAATTACAAAGCATTATTGTTTGACATAGATTCCCCATCATAATTGACGTAGCCAAATGATGGTCTCTCCCCTTTAATTTCTATTGCCTTAGCTAATTTTTAATAATCCCACTCCCTAATCACCACTTGCGCATGAGCAGCTACCCTTTGGTAATTGGGTGAGGAGACACTCACATTTTGCTTGTTTTTCCTTACATTAGCTCAATAATTGAGCAATATAGTCAAAACATGATTGACCAGTTGTACATATGGCATAGAGTGGGCATCATAGGGAATATGTGCTTCCCTCATAATTTTTATCTCCATCAATTGGTTGCATGCTTCTCCTCTAGTTTTGGAGGCAGTCTCATGCTTCTCTTCAGGTGCTGCAAGATCTTTTTATTTTAACACTAGGTTGGTAACCTAATAGGACATAAAAGTTTCCTTTCATGGTTTTGAAAAAACTTCCAATCTCGTAATAGAACAAATATTTTTGGAAAATCCTTTCTTGAGCTTCATTTTAAAGACCTCTATTTATGGGAAAAATGATTATCTTTGAAAATGTTTCACCCTTTGGTCATGGTAAGCCTCCAAAGTTGATGTAGTACTGCATTTCACTTAGAACAACATTTTTTTCGCTTAAATTTTTGTTCACTCCATAATTGTTGTTGAAGATCTCAACAACCTTCACGACTGTTCCCCTTGCCCATGTTGAAGTTTGTACCTTGCCACAATGGTGATGTTGGTGTCAACCATGTAGGTCATGAGTAAGAACCTATCTAAACTGATCCCATCAATAAAATAAGTTTTCTTATTGATTAATTCTTCAAAATATGTTACTTACAGTCATCCACTAGAGAGACATCTTTGAATCATTAGAGGCAATGCACAAATTATAGGCTCTTATCCATTTTTATGATATTTTCCGTTTTGTGGGTACATTACAATGTTGTGATAGTCTTAGTTGTGGATTATAGCTTATTTGGTGAAGTTGCTAAAGTCAGGCTACAAACCAACATGGACGTTGTAGGTCGAAGTTATAGAATGTGGGGAGTCTATTGAAAAATATGTGTTGTAGACCGTGCTGGATGAGTTGCTTGACAAGATGACAAAACAAGTAACAATGACTGCAAGGGGGTTGGGAGCCACTACCAACATTGGAGCACTGGCATGTAGGTTGCAAAGGGTGTGCATCCTTTTTAAGATAACCTTTAGGTAGTTATGGGAAAGAGAAGAGCTATGCCCAACATGGATCTTGATTTTAAGAATAGTTTTGTGAGGAATGAGATCGCATCCACCAAAAATCCTACATCGAGTCTGTTTGATCTCTCTCTCTCTCTCTCTCTCTCTCTCTCTCTAGCTTCTACCCTCTCTGTGCCTTAAATTTGATTCCCTTAAATTTTAGATTAGTGGTGCACATCACTTTTTGTATATGTGCTAAAAAATGAGATAGATGTTGTGATTGTTTTCATCTCTGTGGATGGTTCGGTTCTTTGGCGTAGTGAGTTTGAAGTGGATCCTATAAAAAAAGTAGTAATTGGTCATGGAAGGTTTGGGTGTGTGTGTGTATATCTATATATATATATATATAGTATATATATATATATATATATTATATATATATATATGGTGTTTTTATGCATTAATCATATGCATGGACGTAGGGGGCATAAGGCTATTAGAAAGGTGGTATACACCAATACCGTCAAATATGTTGTTAATTGATTGTAGGCCTATCTCTATTCCCTTATATCAAAATTTGAAGATAAGAGATCGCGTCCATAAAGTGATTGAGAGTGCTCGCAAGTAGAGGAAGATTTTGGGAGCTTCATCTCTCCCTCATTACTTGATATTGTCACGGCAAGACTTATATTGATTGGAGAGTGAGTCTAGCATTGAGTTGCAACTTAGGCCCTCTAGGAATGAGGACTCAATTGGTAGTGTATGTGGTTAATGCTACCACAATATGGTAGCAAATTGTGTCACACAAGGTACATTGAGATATTACTGTGTAGGTTTAGCCTTGTGAAGATTGCAAAGCTATTAATTGATATGCCTTTGGAGACAGGTATGAACCTTAGTCTTCATGATGTCGAAGACTACACTAATATCATTCTCAGCTATTAATAGGCTATTGGTTGACTCATTTTTGTATGCATTATGAGGCAATATATATTTGTTCACAATGTAGTATTATAGGTGAGTAGATTTATGCATAGCCTAGGGTCTATGCTTTAATTGAAAGGACAATAGATTTTCGAGTTCACTTTGGAGTAATAATTATTCCATCACATGGAGCAGCAAGGTGGAACGCATGATTCCTTTATTGAATACATAGTAGGCTGAGTACAAGGGTGTTGTATTGGCATCACGTGATGTAGCATGGTTACATATGCTATTTCAAGAGTACAAGGGTGTTGTATTGGCGTAAAATGATGCAGCTTGGTTACATATGCTACTTCAAGAGTACAAGGATGTTGTATTGGCGTAATATGATGCAGCTTGGTTACATATGCTACATCAAGAGTTGGGTATGTAGGTTGGGAGACAAGCTGTCATCTAACTTGAGTCCAATCTTAGTAGCATACAACTAGCACAAAATCAAGTGTTCCCTCCATGGGTGAAGCACCTACCACTTTATTAGAGATAGGGTTTGGCACTGACCTGAGGTACGTAACTACGGATGCCTTTATAATTAAGACCCTTGGAGCAGACAAGTTTCAGCATGCCTTTGAGTGATGCTCATGTAGTAGAAGAGATGGTGTTTGGCTTCCAATAGAGTGTTGAGACATCAAGGTCACCACGTCATAGTTTGCCCCGATAAATGTTGCTTACATTTATTATGATATGAGGTAAGCAAGCACGAGCATTTTTGGTAGTGATACTACTCAATCATTGAGATGACCCGTCGCTAATAATGATGACCCTTATCTTGCCAGGCTTGCCCCGTCTAAATGTGTCAACTTGATCAGTGGACGAAAGCCATGGGATAATTTGTTGACGTTGTCACTCTTGTCGCTGGTGTTGTGCAAGTAAAGTGATGCTTGGATTTGAATCCCCCATTCTCAAAATAAAAGGTGCAGCTACCATGCCCAGGCCTCGCTTCACTATACTAGTTGCCTCGGACACCACTTGGCCCGCATGTCGTCGGAGAGAAGGAAACCTTGGGGACTAGAAGGAGCCCATACAGTTTATAGCCAAAACAGTGCCAAGCTATCCTTCAGTTAGGGACTATTTAGAAGTTAGGGACTATTTAGAAGCGTGTTGCGACATTTGAACCGCTTTTTGGGTGCTGTCGTGTCACGTGGTGGATGATAATTTCAAAACCGGAGGAAAGGTCGTCCCTAACCAGCTAAACGCGGTTTAAGTGGTTTTAAAAACTCAAATGTTGACGACGTCGAGGCGCACAAGGAACAAGCAGGTAACGTGATAGACGTCGAGCCAGGACTCGGTCCCAGGAGCAGCAGACGTGGCACACCTGCACACCCTCTGCGTCCGCGCCCATAAAAGGAGAAGAGCTCATCAAGTGCGGCCTCATTACATTAGCCTTATATACAGCTCTCCCGGCCTTATCATATTAGCCCAGCTCTCTCGGCCACTTACAATTCTCACCCAGCCCAGCCCTGATCGCGCCTCTGCATCACCGCAGCTACTCCTCTTAACAGTATGTCGCCCAAGCAGCTTGTGGCTGGCCTGCAGCTAGCTCTACTGCTGCTGGGGTTGGCCGCACCCCTGCCTCCAACTGTCCGCGCTGCTGACGAGGACCCTTTGCAAGACTTCTGCGTGGCCCTCAGCCCCGACGAGCTGCAGCAGCTCCAGCTCACCCTCAACATCAACGGCCTGCCCTGCAAGCCTGCCGCTGCCGTGCAATCCTTCGACTTCGCTTCCCAACTGCTCCGCAACGCCACCAACTTCACCGGAAACCTCGGCTCCGCTGTCAACCTCGTCAGCGCCGCCAACTTCGGCGCCCTCAACACGCAAGGCCTTTCCATTGCCCGCATCGACTACAAGCCCCGCGGAATCAACCCGCCGCACGTGCACCCCCGTGCTACCGAAGTCCTCTTCCTCGCCCAAGGCACACTGCTCGTGGGCTTCGTCACCACCTCCACCCAACCAACCGCCAACCAGTTCTTCTACCAAACCATCTATGCTGGCGATCTCTTTGTATTTCCCCGTGGCCTCGTCCACTTCCAGTTCAACCCAGACAAATCCAAGCCTGCTCTTGCCATCGCCGCCCTCAATAGCCAAAACCCTGGTGCCTCCCAACTCGCCGTTGCCCTCTTCGCCTCCAACCCGCCTCTCCCCGAGGAGGTGCTCGAGACCACTCTTGGCATTGATGACGATGAAGTGCGCCGCCTCATCGCCAGCGTCCAAAACACCCTCAACTAGGACGCTCGGCCTGCTGCATGCTATCTCATTGTGCATGTAGCTTGGTGCATCGGCACCCCCCTACTAGTTCTTAATTAGGAATTAAAAGACCCACACGGTCAACCTCCGACACGATACGACACTTAACCAACATTGAATTGCTTGTAGTGCCAATGGCACTTGTCTTCTAGTGTTTGTAGTTAGTCCCATGCGTCCTAACAAATTTGTATCACCTGCAAGGCATCCCCCTGAAAGGTACAATGTAATAAATAAAGAACTATGTATTCTATTCTAATTCTATAATATCATCTTCTCTTTTCGGTACTCATGCCTTCAAAATTGTACATTAGGCCATTCTCACATAATTAATTGCAAAACTTTATTGTGGCCAGCAACCAATTTTGTGCTTTGCTCATTCGTACATCATGATCATGAGTTAACCGACTGTAAGCACTTATGACATGGGTGAAAATGGTCTTGACAAAACACCGCGTGGGGGGGGGGGGGGGGGGGGGGGGGGGGGGGGGGGGAGTGCAATGAGGCCTCCACATGTGACCTTTGGTATGGTGCCTTGATGGAATGGACTAAGAATGTATAGGCTACAAAGGTTTTGTATGGGAATGTGGAGATGCCTATGCATGCTTTGCTTGCATTTTCAATAATATGGAGACATAATTCAATATAATCCTCTTGTCTTCATTCTTTTCTCCTTTTTTTTTGTTTTGAGAAGGGTGAGCACAACAACAATTAATTCATAACCTAAATGATTATTCTCATACATAATGGAGAGATCCATTACCTAGTTTTACATTGTTTTCTTTTCTAGCTATATAATTAAAGTACTTGACAAATAGGATGGCTTTCAACACTTGGTTGGGTAATTCGAATCTTTTCTCTCTTGTTAGACAAGCAGCTATCTAGATATGATAGTTGCTTGGTTAACACTTGGTTGGGTTGTTGAAATTGTTTATCTCTTGCAGTTAAACAAGCTACTTGGTTGGGTAATTGGAATCTTTTATCTCTTGTTAAACAAGCAACTATCAAAATTTGATACAATTGGATAGCTTCTTATCCATAAAGTTGGCTTTATGAGTTGAGAAGAAATTTATATCCTTGGGGCTATAAATTCTAGTACACCTTAAACGCTGTGCTTTGTAAACATTTTGGAAGCTGAACTATGCATATGGTGTTTTATTGTGCTAGATATGTTGTTTATTTGTTTTACACTTGTTATCATGATTTTGAGTGATAGGGAAAATTTCATATAGTATAGAGACTATTCACATAAATTTCAAATTGTGGCCTGAATATAAAACAATTGTATGCTTCTAGGTGAAAGCATGTGAACGTGTCACGCTTTTTATGCTAGTTAGCATTTTCAAGTTATCACATCTTTAGAAAGTTGGGCATCGGTAAAATCTTTGCAAATAATATCAAAACTTGTCGGAGGTTATACATTTGGATTCCTTGTTTCAAGAGCTTTCTATCGCTATATCATACGTCATAGATCTTGGAGAAGTAGCTCATGTTATTGTACTAGTTAGCATATGTCAAAAATGTGCTAATTAACATTGTCTGGGACATGAAAAAGTGTGACACGTTAACATGCTTTCACCCTTCTTTAACATTTGCCAAATTTAGCATTGTAACTATTTTTGTCACATCATACTTATTTTTAATGCAAAGATGCTAGAACTTGTGGACATCTTTATTACCACAACATGATTTTGTCTTCACTTTTATGGCACCTAAGATCTTGTACACATTATCATACGACATGGATTTCTTTCAAGATTTGGTTGTAGTTGACACTACACCTAGGAGCACAAGTCTTTCATAATGGTATGGACGGTCATAGAATTTGTAGCCTTTAGAAGTGTCAGAATATCCAATGAAGATAAGTTTCAGACCATGAGCATCAAGCTTCGTTCGTGTCTCTTTGGGAACATGAATATAAGCAATACATCCGAAGGTTAAAAAATGAGATACAGAAGGAATTTCACCTATCCATGCTGTGATGGATATCTCACCAGAAGGAGTTGTAGTATAAAGATGATTCTGAACAAATTTCACTTATCAAGGAAAATGTTTCCTTCATTGTAATAATCTTTTCTAACTTTTGGAACATGTGTTGAGATGTGGGCTTTGTTACATTTCATGTGAAACCCCTTGCCATACCATTGCTTATAGATAATCTATGTAGATTAACCCATGATAATGTGATGTGAAAAGTCTATTCGAGCTTAAGAGATGGAATGCTTAGAATCTGTCACTCTTTTTATGTTGTGCATGTGTGTAATGTATTGCTCTCTCTCTCTCTCTCAGGCTCTACAAAAGAGCATGCTATGTACACACAACTATAGTGCAATAATGTATTCTGTCTTTGACAAAATTCTCTTTGATTAATCTTTTGTATATAGTTAAGCTCTCTACGTATGTAGTTAAGATTATACCTTCCTAGTGCAACAAAAAGCTTTGATATAAGTAGTACTATCAAAATCAAGGGAAGTGTCTCGTTCACTTATCACTCCCAATCTCACACCTCCTCTTGGTCTAGATTAGATAGAATGTATGTTTTGGGATCGAAATGGCTTCCATCGTATGCTAATATTTTT
This sequence comes from Adiantum capillus-veneris, assembly GCF_014529385.1. Lineage (NCBI taxonomy): Eukaryota > Viridiplantae > Streptophyta > Polypodiopsida > Polypodiales > Pteridaceae > Adiantum > Adiantum capillus-veneris. Next base: position 118,307 of record NW_028221415.1, on the reverse strand, counting down.
GTTGGTATTCAAATGCCATATTTTGATCACTTTCCCTGTATTTTGACTTTATCTGATGCAATTGATGTGTAAGTGCTTTAGATGACTGATAAAGTCTCTCACTGACTCACCTTCCTCATGTTCGGCCTTTGGTAGCTGAAATGCTACACCCCAATGCACACCTTCTCGTATATACTCCTTCAGGAACAATCTCCAAAGAGTAGGTAAATCGTTTTCTCTTCCATCCTCAAGGTCCTATACCAATTCTTAGCCTTCCCACTCAAAGTCAATCTTAAAGCATTGCACTTATGTGGTTCGTTGTGTTCACCTAGGGAATTGCATACTTCTTCAAATACTTCGATGTGCTTTCGAGCATCTTTGTTTCCATTGAATTTTTGCGTAAGCTTTGCAATTTGTATCGCTTTACTCCTAGGCTCTCTCTTAGGCGCATGACACATATTCTCTTGCGAAGCGTATGGTGTGCTTCATTGTGCTATATATCTTGTTTACTTGTTTTACAGTTTTTATCATGATTTTGAGGGATATGGATTATTCATATAAACTTCATATAGTGTATCGAGATAAATTTCATAGAGACTATTCACATAAATTTCAAATTGTGGCCTTAATATAAAACAGTTGTATGCTTCTTTAATGCAAAATTTAGTATTGTAAAGATTTTTTTAACACATCATACTTATTTTTAATGCAAAGATGCTAGAACTTGTGGACACGTTTATTACCACAACATGATTTTGTCTTCACTTTTATGGCACCTAAGATTTCGTACACATTATCAAACGATATGGATTTCTTTCAAGATCAAGATGTAATTGACACTACACCTAGGAGCACAAGTCTATCATAATGGTATGGAAGATCATAGAATTTGTAGCCTTTAGAAGTGTGAGAATATCCAATGAAGGTAAGTTTAAGACCACGAGCATCAAGCTTCCTTCGTATTTCTTTGGGAACATGAATATTAACAATACATCCAAAGGTTAAAAAAATGAGATACAGTGTCATAAATTCTAAATCTAGTTTTACCCCAATTATTTTCTCATGTTAAACTGATAATTTAATAAGGGAAGATAAAAGGGAAACAAGAGCTAGAATATAGATATGTGTTTTTAGACCAAGCTCACAACGGGGCCAAAAGGAGAGGATTTCACCCCGCAAGGGCTCACAAGGAGATGGTCTACTGAAGAACAATGTGTGCATAATGGATCTTAAAAGACCTTAGGGTTAGCTTCATTAAAGACCTCCAAAGTTTATTGTAAAAGTCTTTAGACCTTAGGTTAAGCTAGACCTATGCTTGAGATGCTTGATGACTAAGATGCATGGTCAAGCTAGGCATGTGCTTGAAGTCAAAGCCAATTTCTATAAGGAGGGGATAAGCCCTTGAAGCTAGGGGCATGAGAGAGAGAGAGAGAGAGAGAGAGAGAGAGAGAGAGAGAGAGAGAGAGAGAGAGAGAGAGCCCATGCTCTTTCTAAACTCATGCATGGTGACTAAGGTGCTTGAGGTGCTTAAGGTACTTTGGGGCCAAGCCTATTGCTTGAGGTGCTTGAAATTCAAAAGAATGCCTACAAAGGATGGGGCAAGCCACACAAGTAGGGGATTAGATAGAATGACCCTCCCCTCACCCAATGGGCACCCCTTGCTCAAAGAGGCAAATAGGACACATGTCAAGGCCCAGCTAAGTTGCATCCATAGTGTGCCTAAAGCCTATTGGTTGACCCTTAGAGAGGGCCAATGAGATTTTAGATTTATTAAATTAATTGTTTAAGCTTTTTCCAAGCACTCTCTCTCAAAGGGGAAAGGAGGACACTTGTCTAAAAGGCTACCTCTATTGCTAGTTGTGACCAAGGCTTGTGATTGGCCAGGCTTGAGAAATCCAATGAGCTACAAGAATGAGCTAAAAGAGGGGGTCGATCCAAGCAACTAGGGGATTTCTTGCAAGATATACACCGTTACTCTCTCTCTCTCTCTCTCTCTCTCTCTCATTGTGTGAAGTGCTAAGTACAAGAACTTCATCTCCTTCTGCAAGCCTGTTGAGAAATTGAGAGCCTACACCAACACTCCTGGCTATGGAATGAAAATCCAACCAAGAGCCATTCTTCAATGCTTAATCTTGTCATCTTCTTCATCATCATTATTATGCTATTATGCTATCCTAAGCAGTAAGAGTGATGATAAGTGAGGAACTATTTCTGTCTTGTAAGAATGATTCTTCTTCCTCTTCCCTATCCTCATTCCCTGCTAGCTCTCTCCACCTTCGAAGGTGTTTGAGGTCTTGAGATTGAGGCCGCGGACAAGTTAGTGCTTTCATTTAGCTAAGTTACGGGCATAATTGTGGTGCATGAAGATCTCTATCTTCATTGCACCATCAAGGTTTCAAAGAACACAAAGCTTGTATTGTACCAAGTCTCTATTTATGGGAGAAACTATAATACAAAAGCCTTTTGGAGTGTGTGTGTGTGTGTGTGTGTGTGCGTGCGCGCATTTTTTTTCAAAAAATAGAGGGAGTGGTAGAATGTTATGTGTGTGTGTGTGTGTGTGTTTGTGTGGGCGTTTTCTTTAATAAAAAGGTTTAAGAAAAAATCCCGAGTTTGTAAAAATACGCTAAAAATGTTTAAAAAATATTTAAAAATTTAGAAAAAGGTCATAGAGTCACAAAACATGTTCTAGATTGGCATTTCACATCAGGTTTTTCGATTTTCACATTTTTTTGGTAAGAAAAGAGAAATTTAAGAAATAAATTTCCCAAAAAAGTTAAAAATTTACAAAAAATAGTGAAAATAGTACCGCTTTTCTTTTGAAAATTATGCATCCAATTCAACTCAACTTGCAACATTTTGAAATGTAATTACATCATCCAATCAATCAATTATCAATACGCCACTCAAATTTGAACCGTTTTGGATCGTTTTTTATTGTTTTGACTCAAATTTGACCCGAAAGTTCGTCTAATTAGTGGTCTAATTAAAATTTTTTCCACTTTGGTCTAGCAATCATAATCAAACCAGCATTTTCACCATCTCATTTTCACATCTATTCAATCATTCAAAGCAATTTGACAGTGTATAAACATGCACAATTAACACACTTACAAAGTTTACACACACATACATTTACCGCAATTTTGACAGCATAATGACGCAATTTGCAAACTTAAAACCATTCACCATAATCAATTTGATGACCATAAACCTCCGATAACTTCAAATCAATCAATTGGCATCAACATTGTCACACAATTGCACTCAATTTTGTGCACTTTGCCTACACATAGACGCATACTCAATACACACAAAATTGAACCAATTTTGTTGTGTCTAATTTTCAATTGAAAGCTGCACCTACATAAAAAATTGAATGGGTTAGTACACTCACATTTACGTCAAAAATTTCATCAAATTCTCACTCCAAGTGACGACTTGACCAGAGTGTGTGTGTGTGTGTGTACTTCTAAAACCGCTTTGACCATGACCATAGACACCAACACAAAATCTTATGTGTAGCTTCCATTTCAACAAAATTAAATGCATAAGAATAATGAGTGCACATCGAATTAAAGATTTATCAATGTGTAGAATTAAACACACATGCCATAAGTGATACAATTAGTGAGTAATATAGAGGGAATAATTAGTAAAAAATCCCTTAATTACACACTAAAAATCACTCAAATCTACATGAAATTTTGCAATTTGTTTTTCAATAGAGCGATTACCAAGCCTCTAATTAAGTATACACACATGTTTAGCACAAAAATTGTCAGTAAATTAGTCACAAATTAGTGTCAAAACTAGTGAAAAAGAGGGGAAAACATGAAAAATACATACAATGTCTTAGCCGATTTCTTAGCCAAAATCTCCTCACAAATCAGCCATTCACCATCACCAATACCTACTTGAAAACCTAAACTACTTTGATTGATGGTTAAGGAGACTTCTACACACTAATGACTCCGCTAGCTTAAAGCAACCGATCCTTGACAACGGTGCCAATGTTGGCGGGTTGTAGCATAGCTCAATTCCCCGATATAATGTCAATTTGGAGGACCAAAGACCGACTAGTGCATGGAAGCATGGAGTCAAAAGAAATTCAAGAAGCGGATCCAAATTGTGAGAGAGAAGAAGAAGGGAATGCAATGCAAATAGTGTGCTACTTAATGCCTACTCTCTAATCTCACAAATCAAGAGGACAATGGTGCACACACTCATTAATCACTCACACATAGATCAAAAGCTCAAAGAGCTCACCAATCAATCAAAGGAGAATAGAAATGAGAGTGGGAAGAAATAATTAGACTAATTAACACTTCACCACACACCATTAATGCAAATCACACGGTCCGGGAGCTAGAAGCAGAAGAGTACTCAACTTTCAATTTCAGCCATCGAAAGAGTGGAAGCACAAGAGGAAGCTCCACTACATGAATCACCATCTCCACCTTCCTCACAAGATTCCATGAAATCTTAATTACTCGCAAAAGAATAAGTGAAAAATGACCTAACTTTCACTTTTATACCAAGGGCATAAACAAAATGTTCGGCCACCCATGAGATGCATAAAATTGTATGTATCTGTAGAGCTCTTAGGCATCATGATAGAGTCAAACATACAATTTGAAACTCATGTAGAGCCTATAAATACATCAAAAGTGCATATACAAATGATATGTGTATCAAAAAAATGAAGCATAGCATCACTGAAGGTCGTTCACTGCCCGTTGCTAAAATCCATCACATGGAGTAGCAAGGTGCAACGCATAATTGCTTTATTGAATAAATACTAGGATGCGTACAAGGGTGTTGTATTGGCATCACATGATGTAGTTTGGTTACATATGCTACCTCAAGATTTGGGTATGTAGGTCGAGAGACTAGCTATCATTTAACTTGAGTACAATCTTACCAGCACAAGGAAATGATGCCTATAACAGGAGTAATAGTGTCATAAAGGAAGCTAAAAATAAAGTCAAAGGTACACAAAAAATTGAAATTGCACACATAATGTGATAATGTAATCTTAAAAAGTAAGGAAAGATACACAAGAATCCCGATGCACAAAAGCCATGTCTTTGCATCTTTGATTTATTATTATAAAATGAAAAGTTCTCTCCTTCACACAACAACTAACTCCAATTTCCAATTCTATTGCATCGTCATTGGGGTTCATAGAAAGGTTTTAGGGAGAGATTTTATGAAGCCTTGAGGAAATTCTATGACATGAGGTAAGATGTACACCACTACTTTGTTTTTTGAATAGACACCATATGCACAGTACTAAAACATTCAAGACAAAGTAGTTTTATATAACAGAGAATTGTGAGGGGCAAAAGCTAGAAGGACGTGCAGTATAGACCTAGAGGAAAGGTAAAAGATATTGATTGTAACAATCAAACAATCAAGTGTCTTTTGATTCACACCAACTTTCAAGGAGAAATGGGCATTTATATTACACAATTCTTAGTTCTTTGTGTGTGTGTGCGCGTGTGTGCACGTGCGCGCGCACCCACACCTGTACATGTGCATGCACACATGCAAGTCCTAGGCTTAGTCTTGCGACATGTCCTTGTTTCTCTCAAGCAATCGCTATATTGCTACCTGGAAAATTGTATAGGATGAGACAACTAGAGATAAAGAGAAAACAAAAAAGGCCCCTATTATCTTTCCTCCTCGTATTGGTTTCTATGTATATGTGTTTACTTTTTTTATGAATTCCTTTGGTGCTTTGATGCTAACGCATTCAAGTGCTAGATTATCATTGGTTCCAGATCTCCATATGCTCTAGTGGTATTTGTGGAATCAAGACAATTATGTTAAATACATGTTGATAGGGATTAGGGTGGATAATAAATGACATTCATGAGTAATACATGCAGCTATAGATCTTAACTAAAAGCACAAAGTAAATCAAAAGAATTGTTGCAAAAGAGGTAGCATATTATTGCATTATAGTTTGTGTGCAAAGCATGCTCTTTTGTAGAGATAGAGAAAGTACAATAGTTGGCACACATGCACAACACACAAAAATGGCACATTCTTACCACTCCAACTCTTAGGGTTGACTTACATTTTCACATAACATTCCACATGCCACATATCAAATAAGTTATACATAGTTAGCTTACACATAAGCACATAACATGGCGAGGGACTTCATACAAAATGCAACCAAGCCCACATCCATGATCCCAACAATTCCCCCTTTTGGGTGTTGTTTCACACAATCCTCTCCAAACACATAGAGGGTGAGGCAAACACAAGTATCGCCTATTACAAAGGGTGTAAACACACAATCACAAGCCTCTCCTCAAACATAAGCAAGAGGAGGGACTCACAATCTCCCCTATACGTAAAAAGGGTGGTCACAAATTAAGTGTTTTATACAAAAATGTACAATACTAATTTTCTTGTTGAATTGGAGGAATCTTGTAAAAACACACATCTACAACTTGTTGTTGTTGTGTATTTCCATGTTGTTATTGTGATCCATTGTTAGTTCATGGTTGTTCTTCATTGTTCACTTCATGTTGTTCATTTTATTGTTTTGTTGTTGATATTTGTCATTTCCTTATCACAAGTGATCGATGTTTTGATCTTCCTCACCAAAGTACCATGAAAGTTAAATTAAAAGTGCACTACTAAATCAGTAAGGGAAGGACTTATCACTTGGCATGTCCAATGACCATGTCCACTGGCTGTGTCAAATCTCATTAAAAGTGCATAATGCCAAGATATATCCATAGTGACCAAAGTAAAACCAAATTTGTCATATAAATCAACATAGTTTGCATACATTGATACAAGCAAAAATATTATCTTGGACACTAAGATTGTATACCTTTCATACAAATCAATTATCTTGGACCTACAATAACCAAATTACAAAGCATTATTGTTTGACATAGATTCCCCATCATAATTGACGTAGCCAAATGATGGTCCTCCCCTTTAATTTCTATTGCCTTAGCTAATTTTTAATAATCCCACTCCCTAATCACCACTTGCGCATGAGCATGCTCCACTACCCTTTGGTAATTGGGTGAGGAGACACTCACATTTTGCTTGTTTTTCGACTTACATTAGCTCAATAATTGAGCAATATAGTCAAAACATGATTGACCAGTTGTACATATGGCATAGAGTGGGCATCATAGGGAATATGTGCTTCCCTCATAATTTTTATCTCCATCAATTGGTTGCATGCTTCTCCTCTAGTTTTGGAGGCAGTCTCATGCTTCTCTTCAGGTGCTGCAGGATCTTTTTATTTTAACACTAGGTTGGTAACCTAATAGGACATAAAAGTTTCCTTTCATGGTTTTGAAAAAACTTCCAATCTCGTAATAGAACAAATATTTTTGGAAAATCCTTTCTTGAGCTTACATTTTAAAGACCTCTATTTATGGGAAAAATGATTATCTTTGAAAATGTTTCACCCTTTGGTCATGGTAAGCCTCCAAAGTTGATGTAGTACTGCATTTCACTTAGAACAACATTTTTTTCGCTTAAATTTTTGTTCACTCCATAATTGTTGTTGAAGATCTCAACAACCTTCACGACTGTTCCCCCTTGCCCATGTTGAAGTTTGTACCTTGCCACAATGGTGATGTTGGTGTCAACCATGTAGGTCATGAGTAAGAACCTATCTAAACTGATCCCATCAATAAAATAAGTTTTCTTATTGATTAATTCTTCAAAATATGTTACTTACAGTCATCCACTAGAGAGACATCTTTGAATCATTAGAGGCAATGCACAAATTATAGGCTCTTATCCATTTTTATGATATTTTCCGTTTTGTGGGTACATTACAATGTTGTGATAGTCTTAGTTGTGGATTATAGCTTATTTGGTGAAGTTGCTAAAGTCAGGCTACAAACCAACATGGACGTTGTAGGTCGAAGTTATAGAATGTGGGAGTCTATTGAAAAATATGTGTTGTAGACCGTGCTGGATGAGTTGCTTGACAAGATGACAAAACAAGTAACAATGACTGCAAGGGGGTTGGGAGCCACTACCAACATTGGAGCACTGGCATGTAGGTTGCAAAGGGTGTGCATCCTTTTTAAGATAACCTTTAGGTAGTTATGGGAAAGAGAAGAGCTATGCCCAACATGGATCTTGATTTTAAGAATAGTTTGTGAGGAATGAGATCGCATCCACCAAAAATCCTACATCGAGTCTGTTTGATCTCTCTCTCTCTCTCTCTCTCTCTCTCTCTCTCTCTCTCTAGCTTCTACCCTCTCTGTGCCTTAAATTTGATTCCCTTAAATTTTAGATTAGTGGTGCACATCACTTTTTGTATATGTGCTAAAAAATGAGATAGATGTTGTGATTGTTTTCATCTCTGTGGATGGTTCGGTTCTTTGGCGTAGTGAGTTTGAAGTGGATCCTATAAAAAAAAGTAGTAATTGGTCATGGAAGGTTTGGGTGTGTGTGTATCTATATATATATATATATATATATATATATATATATATATATATATATATATATATATATATATATATATATATGGTGTTTTTATGCATTAATCATATGCATGGACGTAGGGGGCATAAGGCTATTAGAAAGGTGGTATACACCAATACCGTCAAATATGTTGTTAATTGATTGTAGGCCTATCTCTATTCCCTTATATCAAAATTTGAAGATAAGAGATCGCGTCGATGAAGTGATTGAGAGTGCTCGCAAGTAGAGGAATATTTTGGGAGCTTCATCTCTCCCTCATTACTTGATATTGTCACGGCAAGACTTATATTGATTGGAGAGTGAGTCTAGCATTGAGTTGCAACTTAGGCCCTCTAGGAATGAGGACTCAATTGGTAGTGTATGCGGTTAATGCTACCACAATATGGTAGCAAAATGTGTCACACAATGTACATTGAGATATTACTGTGTAGGTTTAGCCTTGTGAAGATTGCAAAGCTATTAATTGATATGCCTTTGGAGACAGGTATGAACCTTAGTCTTCATGATGTCGAAGACTACACTAATATCATTCTCAGCTATTAATAGGCTATTGGTTGACTCATTTTTGTATGCATTATGAGGCAATATATATTTGTTCACAATGTAGTATTATAGGTGAGTAGATTTATGCATAGCCTAGGGTCTATGCTTTAATTGAAAGGACAATAGATTTTCGAGTTCACTTTGGAGTAATAATTATTCCATCACATGGAGCAGCAAGGTGGAACGCATGATTCCTTTATTGAATACATAGTAGGCTGAGTACAAGGGTGTTGTATTGGCATCACGTGATGTAGCATGGTTACATATGCTATTTCAAGAGTACAAGGGTGTTGTATTGGCGTAAAATGATGCAGCTTGGTTACATATGCTACTTCAAGAGTACAAGGATGTTGTATTGGCGTAATATGATGCAGCTTGGTTACATATGCTACATCAAGAGTTGGGTATGTAGGTTGGGAGACAAGCTGTCATCTAACTTGAGTCCAATCTTAGTAGCATACAACTAGCACAAAATCAAGTGTTCCCTCCATGGGTGAAGCACCTACCACTTTATTAGAGATAGGGTTTGGCACTGACCTGAGGTACGTAACTACGGATGCCTTTATAATTAAGACCCTTGGAGCAGACAAGTTTCAGCATGCCTTTGAGTGATGCTCATGTAGTAGAAGAGATGGTGTTTGGCTTCCAATAGAGTGTTGAGACATCAAGGTCACCACGTCATAGTTTGCCCCGATAAATGTTGCTTACATTTATTATGATATGAGGTAAGCAAGCACGAGCATTTTTGGTAGTGATACTACTCAATCATTGAGATGACCCGTCGCTAATAATGATGACCCTTATCTTGCCAGGCTTGCCCCGTCTAAATGTGTCAACTTGATCAGTGGACGAAAGCCATGGGATAATTTGTTGACGTTGTCACTCTTGTCGCTGGTGTTGTGCAAGTAAAGTGATGCTTGGATTTGAATCCCCCATTCTCAAAATAAAAGGTGCAGCTACCATGCCCAGGCCTCGCTTCACTATACTAGTTGCCTCGGACACCACTTGGCCCGCATGTCGTCGGAGAGAAGGAAACCTTGGGGACTAGAAGGAGCCCATACAGTTTATAGCCAAAACAGTGCCAAGCTATCCTTCAGTTAGGGACTATTTAGAAGTTAGGGACTATTTAGAAGCGTGTTGCGACATTTGAACCGCTTTTTGGGTGCTGTCGTGTCACGTGGTGGATGATAATTTCAAAACCGGAGGAAAGGTCGTCCCTAACCAGCTAAACGCGGTTTAAGTGGTTTAAAAACTCAAATGTTGACGACGTCGAGGCGCACAAGGAACAAGCAGGTAACGTGATAGACGTCGAGCCAGGACTCGGTCCCAGGAGCAGCAGACGTGGCACACCTGCACACCCTCTGCGTCCGCGCCCATAAAAGGAGAAGAGCTCATCAAGTGCGGCCTCATTACATTAGCCTTATATACAGCTCTCCCGGCCTTATCATATTAGCCCAGCTCTCTCGGCCACTTACAATTCTCACCCAGCCCAGCCCTGATCGCGCCTCTGCATCACCGCAGCTACTCCTCTTAACAGTATGTCGCCCAAGCAGCTTGTGGCTGGCCTGCAGCTAGCTCTACTGCTGCTGGGGTTGGCCGCACCCCTGCCTCCAACTGTCCGCGCTGCTGACGAGGACCCTTTGCAAGACTTCTGCGTGGCCCTCAGCCCCGACGAGCTGCAGCAGCTCCAGCTCACCCTCAACATCAACGGCCTGCCCTGCAAGCCTGCCGCTGCCGTGCAATCCTTCGACTTCGCTTCCCAACTGCTCCGCAACGCCACCAACTTCACCGGAAACCTCGGCTCCGCTGTCAACCTCGTCACCGCCGCCAACTTCGGCGCCCTCAACACGCAAGGCCTTTCCATTGCCCGCATCGACTACAAGCCCCGCGGAATCAACCCGCCGCACGTGCACCCCCGTGCTACCGAAGTCCTCTTCCTCGCCCAAGGCACACTGCTCGTGGGCTTCGTCACCACCTCCACCCAACCAACCGCCAACCAGTTCTTCTACCAAACCATCTATGCTGGCGATCTCTTTGTATTTCCCCGTGGCCTCGTCCACTTCCAGTTCAACCCAGACAAATCCAAGCCTGCTCTTGCCATCGCCGCCCTCAATAGCCAAAACCCTGGTGCCTCCCAACTCGCCGTTGCCCTCTTCGCCTCCAACCCGCCTCTCCCCGAGGAGGTGCTCGAGACCACTCTTGGCATTGATGACGATGAAGTGCGCCGCCTCATCGCCAGCGTCCAAAACACCCTCAACTAGGACGCTCGGCCTGCTGCATGCTATCTCATTGTGCATGTAGCTTGGTGCATCGGCACCCCCCTACTAGTTCTTAATTAGGAATTAAAAGACCCACACGGTCAACCTCCCGACACGATACGACACTTAACCAACATTGAATTGCTTGTAGTGCCAATGGCACTTGTCTTCTAGTGTTTGTAGTTAGTCCCATGCGTCCTAACAAATTTGTATCACCTGCAAGGCATCCCCCTGAAAGGTACAATGTAATAAATAAAGAACTATGTATTCTATTCTAATTCTATAATATCATCTTCTCTTTTCGGTACTCATGCCTTCAAAATTGTACATTAGGCCATTCTCACATAATTAATTGCAAAACTTTATTGTGGCCAGCAACCAATTTTGTGCTTTGCTCATTCGTACATCATGATCATGAGTTAACCGACTGTAAGCACTTATGACATGGGTGAAAATGGTCTTGACAAAACACCGCGTGGGGGGGGGGGGGGGGGGGGGGGGGGGGGGGGGGGGGAGTGCAATGAGGCCTCCACATGTGACCTTTGGTATGGTGCCTTGATGGAATGGACTAAGAATGTATAGGCTACAAAGGTTTTGTATGGGAATGTGGAGATGCCTATGCATGCTTTGCTTGCATTTTCAATAATATGGAGACATAATTCAATATAATCCTCTTGTCTTCATTCTTTTCTCCTTTTTTTTTGTTTTGAGAAGGGTGAGCACAACAACAATTAATTCATAACCTAAATGATTATTCTCATACATAATGGAGAGATCCATTACCTAGTTTTACATTGTTTTCTTTTCTAGCTATATAATTAAAGTACTTGACAAATAGGATGGCTTTCAACACTTGGTTGGGTAATTCGAATCTTTTCTCTCTTGTTAGACAAGCAGCTATCTAGATATGATAGTTGCTTGGTTAACACTTGGTTGGGTTGTTGAAATTGTTTATCTCTTGCAGTTAAACAAGCTACTTGGTTGGGTAATTGGAATCTTTTATCTCTTGTTAAACAAGCAACTATCAAAATTTGATACAATTGGATAGCTTCTTATCCATAAAGTTGGCTTTATGAGTTGAGAAGAAATTTATATCCTTGGGGCTATAAATTCTAGTACACCTTAAACGCTGTGCTTTGTAAACATTTTGGAAGCTGAACTATGCATATGGTGTTTTATTGTGCTAGATATGTTGTTTATTTGTTTTACACTTGTTATCATGATTTTGAGTGATAGGGAAAATTTCATATAGTATAGAGACTATTCACATAAATTTCAAATTGTGGCCTGAATATAAAACAATTGTATGCTTCTAGGTGAAAGCATGTGAACGTGTCACGCTTTTTATGCTAGTTAGCATTTTCAAGTTATCACATCTTTAGAAAGTTGGGCATCCGGTAAAATCTTTGCAAATAATATCAAAACTTGTCGGAGGTTATACATTTGGATTCCTTGTTTCAAGAGCTTTCTATCGCTATATCATACGTCATAGATCTTGGAGAAGTAGCTCATGTTATTGTACTAGTTAGCATATGTCAAAAATGTGCTAATTAACATTGTCTGGGACATGAAAAAGTGTGACACGTTAACATGCTTTCACCCTTCTTTAACATTTGCCAAATTTAGCATTGTAACTATTTTTGTCACATCATACTTATTTTTAATGCAAAGATGCTAGAACTTGTGGACATCTTTATTACCACAACATGATTTTGTCTTCACTTTTATGGCACCTAAGATCTTGTACACATTATCATACGACATGGATTTCTTTCAAGATTTGGTTGTAGTTGACACTACACCTAGGAGCACAAGTCTTTCATAATGGTATGGACGGTCATAGAATTTGTAGCCTTTAGAAGTGTCAGAATATCCAATGAAGATAAGTTTCAGACCATGAGCATCAAGCTTCGTTCGTGTCTCTTTGGGAACATGAATATAAGCAATACATCCGAAGGTTAAAAAATGAGATACAGAAGGAATTTCACCTATCCATGCTGTGATGGATATCTCACCAGAAGGAGTTGTAGTATAAAGATGATTCTGAACAAATTTCACTTATCAAGGAAAATGTTTCCTTCATTGTAATAATCTTTTCTAACTTTTGGAACATGTGTTGAGATGTGGGCTTTGTTACATTTCATGTGAAACCCCTTGCCATACCATTGCTTATAGATAATCTATGTAGATTAACCCATGATAATGTGATGTGAAAAGTCTATTCGAGCTTAAGAGATGGAATGCTTAGAATCTGTCACTCTTTTTATGTTGTGCATGTGTGTAATGTATTGCTCTCTCTCTCTCTCTCAGGCTCTACAAAAGAGCATGCTATGTACACACAACTATAGTGCAATAATGTATTCTGTCTTTGACCAAAATTCTCTTTGATTAATCTTTTGTATATAGTTAAGCTCTCTACGTATGTAGTTAAGATTATACCTTCCTAGTGCAACAAAAAGCTTTGATATAAGTAGTACTATCAAAATCAAGGGAAGTGTCTCGTTCACTTATCACTCCCAATCTCACACCTCCTCTTGGTCTAGATTAGATAGAATGTATGTTTTGGGATCGAAATGGCTTCCATCGTATGCTAATATTTTTGTTGGTATTCAAATGCCATATTTTGATCACTTTCCCTGTATTTTGACTTTATCTGATGCAATTGATGTGTAAGTGCTTTAGATGACTGATAAAGTCTCTCACTGACTCACCTTCCTCATGTTCGGCCTTTGGTAGCTGAATGCTACACCCCAATGCACACCTTCTCGTATATACTCCTTCAGGAACAATCTCCAAAGAGTAGGTAAATCGTTTTCTCTTCCATCCTCAAGGTCCTATACCAATTCTTAGCCTTCCCACTCAAAGTCAATCTTAAAGCATTGCACTTATGTGGTTCGTTGTGTTCACCTAGGGAATTGCATACTTCTTCAAATACTTCGATGTGCTTTCGAGCATCTTTGTTTCCATTGAATTTTTGCGTAAGCTTTGCAATTTGTATCGCTTTACTCCTAGGCTCTCTCTTAGGCGCATGACACATATTCTCTTGCGAAGCGTATGGTGTGCTTCATTGTGCTATATATCTTGTTTACTTGTTTTACAGTTTTTATCATGATTTTGAGGGATATGGATTATTCATATAAACTTCATATAGTGTATCGAGATAAATTTCATAGAGACTATTCACATAAATTTCAAATTGTGGCCTTAATATAAAACAGTTGTATGCTTCTTTAATGCAAAATTTAGTATTGTAAAGATTTTTTTAACACATCATACTTATTTTTAATGCAAAGATGCTAGAACTTGTGGACACGTTTATTACCACAACATGATTTTGTCTTCACTTTTATGGCACCTAAGATTTCGTACACATTATCAAACGATATGGATTTCTTTCAAGATCAAGATGTAATTGACACTACACCTAGGAGCACAAGTCTATCATAATGGTATGGAAGATCATAGAATTTGTAGCCTTTAGAAGTGTGAGAATATCCAATGAAGGTAAGTTTAAGACCACGAGCATCAAGCTTCCTTCGTATTTCTTTGGGAACATGAATATTAACAATACATCCAAAGGTTAAAAAAATGAGATACAGTGTCATAAATTCTAAATCTAGTTTTACCCCAATTATTTTCTCATGTTAAACTGATAATTTAATAAGGGAAGATAAAAGGGAAACAAGAGCTAGAATATAGATATGTGTTTTTAGACCAAGCTCACAACGGGGCCAAAAGGAGAGGATTTCACCCCGCAAGGGCTCACAAGGAGATGGTCTACTGAAGAACAATGTGTGCATAATGGATCTTAAAAGACCTTAGGGTTAGCTTCATTAAAGACCTCCAAAGTTTATTGTAAAAGTCTTTAGACCTTAGGTTAAGCTAGACCTATGCTTGAGATGCTTGATGACTAAGATGCATGGTCAAGCTAGGCATGTGCTTGAAGTCAAAGCCAATTTCTATAAGGAGGGGATAAGCCCTTGAAGCTAGGGGCATGATGAGAGAGAGAGAGAGAGAGAGAGAGAGAGAGAGAGAGAGAGAGAGAGAGAGAGAGAGAGCCCATGCTCTTTCTAAACTCATGCATGGTGACTAAGGTGCTTGAGGTGCTTAAGGTACTTTGGGGCCAAGCCTATTGCTTGAGGTGCTTGAAATTCAAAAGAATGCCTACAAAGGATGGGGCAAGCCACACAAGTAGGGGATTAGATAGAATGACCCTCCCCTCACCCAACGGGCACCCCTTGCTCAAAGAGGCAAATAGGACACATGTCAAGGCCCAGCTAAGTTGCATCCATAGTGTGCCTAAAGCCTATTGGTTGACCCTTAGAGAGGGCCAATGAGATTTTAGATTTATTAAATTAATTGTTTAAGCTTTTTCCAAGCACTCTCTCTCAAAGGGGAAAGGAGGACACTTGTCTAAAAGGCTACCTCTATTGCTAGTTGTGACCAAGGCTTGTGATTGGCCAGGCTTGAGAAATCCAATGAGCTACAAGAATGAGCTAAAAGAGGGGGTCGATCCAAGCAACTAGGGGATTTCTTGCAAGATATACACCGTTACTCTCTCTCTCTCTCTCTCTCTCTCTCTCTCTCTCTCTCTCTCATTGTGTGAAGTGCTAAGTACAAGAACTTCATCTCCTTCTGCAAGCCTGTTGAGAAATTGAGAGCCTACACCAACACTCCTGGCTATGGAATGAAAATCCAACCAAGAGCCATTCTTCAATGCTTAATCTTGTCATCTTCTTCATCATCATTATTATGCTATTATGCTATCCTAAGCAGTAAGAGTGATGATAAGTGAGGAACTATTTCTGTCTTGTAAGAATGATTCTTCTTCCTCTTCCCTATCCTCATTCCCTGCTAGCTCTCTCCACCTTCGAAGGTGTTTGAGGTCTTGAGATTGAGGCCGCGGACAAGTTAGTGCTTTCATTTAGCTAAGTTACGGGCATAATTGTGGTGCATGAAGATCTCTATCTTCATTGCACCATCAAGGTTTCAAAGAACACAAAGCTTGTATTGTACCAAGTCTCTATTTATGGGAGAAACTATAATACAAAAGCCTTTTGGAGGTGTGTGTGTGTGTGTGTGCGTGCGCGCATTTTTTTTCAAAAAATAGAGGGAGTGGTAGAATGTTATGTGTGTGTGTGTGTGTGTGTGTGTGTGTGTGTTTGTGTGGGCGTTTTCTTTAATAAAAAGGTTTAAGAAAAAATCCCGAGTTTGTAAAAATACGCTAAAAATGTTTAAAAAATATTTAAAAATTTAGAAAAAGGTCATAGAGTCACAAAACATGTTCTAGATTGGCATTTCACATCAGGTTTTTCGATTTTCACATTTTTTTGGTAAGAAAAGAGAAATTTAAGAAATAAATTTCCCAAAAAAAGTTAAAAATTTACAAAAAATAGTGAAAATAGTACCGCTTTTCTTTTGAAAATTATGCATCCAATTCAACTCAACTTGCAACATTTTGAAATGTAATTACATCATCCAATCAATCAATTATCAATACGCCACTCAAATTTGAACCGTTTTGGATCGTTTTTTATTGTTTTGACTCAAATTTGACCCGAAAGTTCGTCTAATTAGTGGTCTAATTAAAATTTTGTCCACTTTGGTCTAGCAATCATAATCAAACCAGCATTTTCACCATCTCATTTTCACATCTATTCAATCATTCAAAGCAATTTGACAGTGTATAAACATGCACAATTAACACACTTACAAAGTTTACACACACATACATTTACCGCAATTTTGACAGCATAATGACGCAATTTGCAAACTTAAAACCATTCACCATAATCAATTTGATGACCATAAACCTCCGATAACTTCAAATCAATCAATTGGCATCAACATTGTCACACAATTGCACTCAATTTTGTGCACTTTGCCTACACATAGACGCATACTCAATACACACAAAATTGAACCAATTTTGTTGTGTCTAATTTTCAATTGAAAGCTGCACCTACATAAAAAATTGAATGGGTTAGTACACTCACATTTACGTCAAAAATTTCATCAAATTCTCACTCCAAGTGACGACTTGACCAGAGTGTGTGTGTGTGTGTACTTCTAAAACCGCTTTGACCATGACCATAGACACCAACACAAAATCTTATGTGTAGCTTCCATTTCAACAAAATTAAATGCATAAGAATAATGAGTGCACATCGAATTAAAGATTTATCAATGTGTAGAATTAAACACACATGCCATAAGTGATACAATTAGTGAGTAATATAGAGGGAATAATTAGTAAAAAATCCCTTAATTACACACTAAAAATCACTCAAATCTACATGAAATTTTGCAATTTGTTTTTCAATAGAGCGATTACCAAGCCTCTAATTAAGTATACACACATGTTTAGCACAAAAATTGTCAGTAAATTAGTCACAAATTAGTGTCAAAACTAGTGAAAAAGAGGGGAAAACATGAAAAATACATACAATGTCTTAGCCGATTTCTTAGCCAAAATCTCCTCACAAATCAGCCATTCACCATCACCAATACCTACTTGAAAACCTAAACTACTTTGATTGATGGTTAAGGAGACTTCTACACACTAATGACTCCGCTAGCTTAAGCGCGCAACCGATCCTTGACAACGGTGCCAATGTTGGCGGGTTGTAGCATAGCTCAATTCCCCGATATAATGTCAATTTGGAGGACCAAAGACCGACTAGTGCATGGAAGCATGGAGTCAAAAGAAATTCAAGAAGCGGATCCAAATTGTGAGAGAGAAGAAGAAGGGAATGCAATGCAAATAGTGTGCTACTTAATGCCTACTCTCTAATCTCACAAATCAAGAGGACAATGGTGCACACACTCATTAATCACTCACACATAGATCAAAAGCTCAAAGAGCTCACCAATCAATCAAAGGAGAATAGAAATGAGAGTGGGAAGAAATAATTAGACTAATTAACACTTCACCACACACCATTAATGCAAATCACACGGTCCGGGAGCTAGAAGCAGAAGAGTACTCAACTTTCAATTTCAGCCATCGAAAGAGTGGAAGCACAAGAGGAAGCTCCACTACATGAATCACCATCTCCACCTTCCTCACAAGATTCCATGAAATCTTAATTACTCGCAAAAGAATAAGTGAAAAATGACCTAACTTTCACTTTTATACCAAGGGCATAAACAAAATGTTCGGCCACCCATGAGATGCATAAAATTGTATGTATCTGTAGAGCTCTTAGGCATCATGATAGAGTCAAACATACAATTTGAAACTCATGTAGAGCCTATAAATACATCAAAAGTGCATATACAAATGATATGTGTATCAAAAAAATGAAGCATAGCATCACTGAAGGTCGTTCACTGCCCGTTGCTAAAATCCATCACATGGAGTAGCAAGGTGCAACGCATAATTGCTTTATTGAATAAATACTAGGATGCGTACAAGGGTGTTGTATTGGCATCACATGATGTAGTTTGGTTACATATGCTACCTCAAGATTTGGGTATGTAGGTCGAGAGACTAGCTATCATTTAACTTGAGTACAATCTTACCAGCACAAGGAAATGATGCCTATAACAGGAGTAATAGTGTCATAAAGGAAGCTAAAAATAAAGTCAAAGGTACACAAAAAATTGAAATTGCACACATAATGTGATAATGTAATCTTAAAAAGTAAGGAAAGATACACAAGAATCCCGATGCACAAAAGCCATGTCTTTGCATCTTTGATTTATTATTATAAAATGAAAAGTTCTCTCCTTCACACAACAACTAACTCCAATTTCCAATTCTATTGCATCGTCATTGGGGTTCATAGAAAGGTTTTAGGGAGAGATTTTATGAAGCCTTGAGGAAATTCTATGACATGAGGTAAGATGTACACCACTACTTTGTTTTTTGAATAGACACCATATGCACAGTACTAAAACATTCAAGACAAAGTAGTTTTATATAACAGAGAATTGTGAGGGGCAAAAGCTAGAAGGACGTGCAGTATAGACCTAGAGGAAAGGTAAAAGATATTGATTGTAACAATCAAACAATCAAGTGTCTTTTGATTCACACCAACTTTCAAGGAGAAATGGGCATTTATATTACACAATTCTTAGTTCTTTGTGTGTGTGTGCGCGTGTGTGCACGTGCGCGCGCACCCACACCTGTACATGTGCATGCACACATGCAAGTCCTAGGCTTAGTCTTGCGACATGTCCTTGTTTCTCTCAAGCAATCGCTATATTGCTACCTGGAAAATTGTATAGGATGAGACAACTAGAGATAAAGAGAAAACAAAAAAGGCCCCTATTATCTTTCCTCCTCGTATTGGTTTCTATGTATATGTGTTTACTTTTTTTATGAATTCCTTTGGTGCTTTGATGCTAACGCATTCAAGTGCTAGATTATCATTGGTTCCAGATCTCCATATGCTCTAGTGGTATTTGTGGAATCAAGACAATTATGTTAAATACATGTTGATAGGGATTAGGGTGGATAATAAATGACATTCATGAGTAATACATGCAGCTATAGATCTTAACTAAAAGCACAAAGTAAATCAAAAGAATTGTTGCAAAAGAGGTAGCATATTATTACATTATAGTTTGTGTGCAAAGCATGCTCTTTTGTAGAGATAGAGAAAGTACAATAGTTGGCACACATGCACAACACACAAAAATGGCACATTCTTACCACTCCAACTCTTAGGGTTGACTTACATTTTCACATAACATTCCACATGCCACATATCAAATAAGTTATACATAGTTAGCTTACACATAAGCACATAACATGGCGAAGGACTTCATACAAAATGCAACCAAGCCCACATCCATGATCCCAACAATTCCCCCTTTTGGGTGTTGTTTCACACAATCCTCTCCAAACACATAGAGGGTGAGGCAAACACAAGTATCGCCTATTACAAAGGGTGTAAACACACAATCACAAGACTCTCCTCAAACATAAGCAAGAGGAGGGACTCACAATCTCCCCTATACGTAAAAAGGGTGGTCACAAATTAAGTGTTTTATACAAAAATGTACAATACTAATTTTCTTGTTGAATTGGAGGAATCTTGTAAAAACACACATCTACAACTTGTTGTTGTTGTGTATTTCCATGTTGTTATTGTGATCCATTGTTAGTTCATGGTTGTTCTTCATTGTTCACTTCATGTTGTTCATTTTATTGTTTTGTTGTTGATATTTGTCATTTCCTTATCACAAGTGATCGATGTTTTGATCTTCCTCACCAAAGTACCATGAAAGTTAAATTAAAAGTGCACTACTAAATCAGTAAGGGAAGGACTTATCACTTGGCATGTCCAATGACCATGTCCACTGGCTGTGTCAAATCTCATTAAAAGTGCATAATGCCAAGATATATCCATAGTGACCAAAGTAAAACCAAATTTGTCATATAAATCAACATAGTTTGCATACATTGATACAAGCAAAAATATTATCTTGGACACTAAGATTGTATACCTTTCATACAAATCAATTATCTTGGACCTACAATAACCAAATTACAAAGCATTATTGTTTGACATAGATTCCCCATCATAATTGACGTAGCCAAATGATGGTCCTCCCCTTTAATTTCTATTGCCTTAGCTAATTTTTAATAATCCCACTCCCTAATCACCACTTGCGCATGAGCATGCTCCACTACCCTTTGGTAATTGGGTGAGGAGACACTCACATTTTGCTTGTTTTTCGACTTACATTAGCTCAATAATTGAGCAATATAGTCAAAACATGATTGACCAGTTGTACATATGGCATAGAGTGGGCATCATAGGGAATATGTGCTTCCCTCATAATTTTTATCTCCATCAATTGGTTGCATGCTTCTCCTCTAGTTTTGGAGGCAGTCTCATGCTTCTCTTCAGGTGCTGCAGGATCTTTTTATTTTAACACTAGGTTGGTAACCTAATAGGACATAAAAGTTTCCTTTCATGGTTTTGAAAAAACTTCCAATCTCGTAATAGAACAAATATTTTTGGAAAATCCTTTCTTGAGCTTACATTTTAAAGACCTCTATTTATGGGAAAAATGATTATCTTTGAAAATGTTTCACCCTTTGGTCATGGTAAGCCTCCAAAGTTGATGTAGTACTGCATTTCACTTAGAACAACATTTTTTTCGCTTAAATTTTTGTTCACTCCATAATTGTTGTTGAAGATCTCAACAACCTTCACGACTGTTCCCCCTTGCCCATGTTGAAGTTTGTACCTTGCCACAATGGTGATGTTGGTGTCAACCATGTAGGTCATGAGTAAGAACCTATCTAAACTGATCCCATCAATAAAATAAGTTTTCTTATTGATTAATTCTTCAAACTATGTTACTTACAGTCATCCACTAGAGAGACATCTTTGAATCATTAGAGGCAATGCACAAATTATAGGCTCTTATCCATTTTTATGATATTTTCGTTTTGTGGGTACATTACAATGTTGTGATAGTCTTAGTTGTGGATTATAGCTTATTTGGTGAAGTTGCTAAAGTCAGGCTACAAACCAACATGGACGTTGTAGGTCGAAGTTATAGAATGTGGGAGTCTATTGAAAAATATGTGTTGTAGACCGTGCTGGATGAGTTGCTTGACAAGATGACAAAACAAGTAACAATGACTGCAAGGGGGTTGGGAGCCACTACCAACATTGGAGCACTGGCATGTAGGTTGCAAAGGGTGTGCATCCTTTTTAAGATAACCTTTAGGTAGTTATGGGAAAGAGAAGAGCTATGCCCAACATGGATCTTGATTTTAAGAATAGTTTGTGAGGAATGAGATCGCATCCACCAAAAATCCTACATCGAGTCTGTTTGATCTCTCTCTCTCTCTCTCTCTCTCTCTCTCTCTCTAGCTTCTACCCTCTCTGTGCCTTAAATTTGATTCCCTTAAATTTTAGATTAGTGGTGCACATCACTTTTTGTATATGTGCTAAAAAATGAGATAGATGTTGTGATTGTTTTCATCTCTGTGGATGGTTCGGTTCTTTGGCGTAGTGAGTTTGAAGTGGATCCTATAAAAAAAAGTAGTAATTGGTCATGGAAGGTTTGGGTGTGTGTGTGTATCTATAATATATATATATATATATATATATGGTGTTTTTATGCATTAATCATATGCATGGACGTAGGGGGCATAAGGCTATTAGAAAGGTGGTATACACCAATACCGTCAAATATGTTGTTAATTGATTGTAGGCCTATCTCTATTCCCTTATATCAAAATTTGAAGATAAGAGATCGCGTCGATGAAGTGATTGAGAGTGCTCGCAAGTAGAGGAAGATTTTGGGAGCTTCATCTCTCCCTCATTACTTGATATTGTCACGGCAAGACTTATATTGATTGGAGAGTGAGTCTAGCATTGAGTTGCAACTTAGGCCCTCTAGGAATGAGGACTCAATTGGTAGTGTATGTGGTTAATGCTACCACAATATGGTAACAAATTGTGTCACACAAAGTACATTGAGATATTACTGTGTAGGTTTAGCCTTGTGAAGATTGCAAAGCTATTAATTGATATGCCTTTGGAGACAGGTATGAACCTTAGTCTTCATGATGTCGAAGACTACACTAATATCATTCTCAGCTATTAATAGGCTATTGGTTGACTCATTTTTGTATGCATTATGAGGCAATATATATTTGTTCACAATGTAGTATTATAGGTGAGTAGATTTATGCATAGCCTAGGGTCTATGCTTTAATTGAAAGGACAATAGATTTTCGAGTTCACTTTGGAGTAATAATTATTCCATCACATGGAGCAGCAAGGTGGAACGCATGATTCCTTTATTGAATACATAGTAGGCTGAGTACAAGGGTGTTGTATTGGCATCACGTGATGTAGCATGGTTACATATGCTATTTCAAGAGTACAAGGGTGTTGTATGGCGTAAAATGATGCAGCTTGGTTACATATGCTACTTCAAGAGTACAAGGATGTTGTATTGGCGTAATATGATGCAGCTTGGTTACATATGCTACATCAAGAGTTGGGTATGTAGGTTGGGAGACAAGCTGTCATCTAACTTGAGTCCAATCTTAGTAGCATACAACTAGCACAAAATCAAGTGTTCCCTCCATGGGTGAAGCACCTACCACTTTATTAGAGATAGGGTTTGGCACTGACCTGAGGTACGTAACTACGGATGCCTTTATAATTAAGACCCTTGGAGCAGACAAGTTTCAGCATGCCTTTGAGTGATGCTCATGTAGTAGAAGAGATGGTGTTTGGCTTCCAATAGAGTGTTGAGACATCAAGGTCACCACGTCATAGTTTGCCCCGATAAATGTTGCTTACATTTATTATGATATGAGGTAAGCAAGCACGAGCATTTTTGGTAGTGATACTACTCAATCATTGAGATGACCCGTCGCTAATAATGATGACCCTTATCTTGCCAGGCTTGCCCCGTCTAAATGTGTCAACTTGATCAGTGGACGAAAGCCATGGGATAATTTGTTGACGTTGTCACTCTTGTCGCTGGTGTTGTGCAAGTAAAGTGATGCTTGGATTTGAATCCCCCATTCTCAAAATAAAAGGTGCAGCTACCATGCCCAGGCCTCGCTTCACTATACTAGTTGCCTCGGACACCACTTGGCCCGCATGTCGTCGGAGAGAAGGAAACCTTGGGGACTAGAAGGAGCCCATACAGTTTATAGCCAAAACAGTGCCAAGCTATCCTTCAGTTAGGGACTATTTAGAAGTTAGGGACTATTTAGAAGCGTGTTGCGACATTTGAACCGCTTTTTGGGTGCTGTCGTGTCACGTGGTGGATGATAATTTCAAAACCGGAGGAAAGGTCGTCCCTAACCAGCTAAACGCGGTTTAAGTGGTTTAAAAACTCAAATGTTGACGACGTCGAGGCGCACAAGGAACAAGCAGGTAACGTGATAGACGTCGAGCCAGGACTCGGTCCCAGGAGCAGCAGACGTGGCACACCTGCACACCCTCTGCGTCCGCGCCCATAAAAGGAGAAGAGCTCATCAAGTGCGGCCTCATTACATTAGCCTTATATACAGCTCTCCCGGCCTTATCATATTAGCCCAGCTCTCTCGGCCACTTACAATTCTCACCCAGCCCAGCCCTGATCGCGCCTCTGCATCACCGCAGCTACTCCTCTTAACAGTATGTCGCCCAAGCAGCTTGTGGCTGGCCTGCAGCTAGCTCTACTGCTGCTGGGGTTGGCCGCACCCCTGCCTCCAACTGTCCGCGCTGCTGACGAGGACCCTTTGCAAGACTTCTGCGTGGCCCTCAGCCCCGACGAGCTGCAGCAGCTCCAGCTCACCCTCAACATCAACGGCCTGCCCTGCAAGCCTGCCGCTGCCGTGCAATCCTTCGACTTCGCTTCCCAACTGCTCCGCAACGCCACCAACTTCACCGGAAACCTCGGCTCCGCTGTCAACCTCGTCACCGCCGCCAACTTCGGCGCCCTCAACACGCAAGGCCTTTCCATTGCCCGCATCGACTACAAGCCCCGCGGAATCAACCCGCCGCACGTGCACCCCCGTGCTACCGAAGTCCTCTTCCTCGCCCAAGGCACACTGCTCGTGGGCTTCGTCACCACCTCCACCCAACCAACCGCCAACCAGTTCTTCTACCAAACCATCTATGCTGGCGATCTCTTTGTATTTCCCCGTGGCCTCGTCCACTTCCAGTTCAACCCAGACAAATCCAAGCCTGCTCTTGCCATCGCCGCCCTCAATAGCCAAAACCCTGGTGCCTCCCAACTCGCCGTTGCCCTCTTCGCCTCCAACCCGCCTCTCCCCGAGGAGGTGCTCGAGACCACTCTTGGCATTGATGACGATGAAGTGCGCCGCCTCATCGCCAGCGTCCAAAACACCCTCAACTAGGACGCTCGGCCTGCTGCATGCTATCTCATTGTGCATGTAGCTTGGTGCATCGGCACCCCCCTACTAGTTCTTAATTAGGAATTAAAAGACCCACACGGTCAACCTCCCGACACGATACGACACTTAACCAACATTGAATTGCTTGTAGTGCCAATGGCACTTGTCTTCTAGTGTTTGTAGTTAGTCCCATGCGTCCTAACAAATTTGTATCACCTGCAAGGCATCCCCCTGAAAGGTACAATGTAATAAATAAAGAACTATGTATTCTATTCTAATTCTATAATATCATCTTCTCTTTTCGGTACTCATGCCTTCAAAATTGTACATTAGGCCATTCTCACATAATTAATTGCAAAACTTTATTGTGGCCAGCAACCAATTTTGTGCTTTGCTCATTCGTACATCATGATCATGAGTTAACCGACTGTAAGCACTTATGACATGGGTGAAAATGGTCTTGACAAAACACCGCGTGGGGGGGGAGGGGGGGGGGGGGGGGGGGGAGTGCAATGAGGCCTCCACATGTGACCTTTGGTATGGTGCCTTGATGGAATGGACTAAGAATGTATAGGCTACAAAGGTTTTGTATGGGAATGTGGAGATGCCTATGCATGCTTTGCTTGCATTTTCAATAATATGGAGACATAATTCAATATAATCCTCTTGTCTTCATTCTTTTCTCCTTTTTTTTTGTTTTGAGAAGGGTGAGCACAACAACAATTAATTCATAACCTAAATGATTATTCTCATACATAATGGAGAGATCCATTACCTAGTTTTACATTGTTTTCTTTTCTAGCTATATAATTAAAGTACTTGACAAATAGGATGGCTTTCAACACTTGGTTGGGTAATTCGAATCTTTTCTCTCTTGTTAGACAAGCAGCTATCTAGATATGATAGTTGCTTGGTTAACACTTGGTTGGGTTGTTGAAATTGTTTATCTCTTGCAGTTAAACAAGCTACTTGGTTGGGTAATTGGAATCTTTTATCTCTTGTTAAACAAGCAACTATCAAAATTTGATACAATTGGATAGCTTCTTATCCATAAAGTTGGCTTTATGAGTTGAGAAGAAATTTATATCCTTGGGGCTATAAATTCTAGTACACCTTAAACGCTGTGCTTTGTAAACATTTTGGAAGCTGAACTATGCATATGGTGTTTTATTGTGCTAGATATGTTGTTTATTTGTTTTACACTTGTTATCATGATTTTGAGTGATAGGAAAAATTTCATATAGTATAGAGACTATTCACATAAATTTCAAATTGTGGCCTGAATATAAAACAATTGTATGCTTCTAGGTGAAAGCATGTGAACGTGTCACGCTTTTTATGCTAGTTAGCATTTTCAAGTTATCACATCTTTAGAAAGTTGGGCATCCGGTAAAATCTTTGCAAATAATATCAAAACTTGTCGGAGGTTATACATTTGGATTCCTTGTTTCAAGAGCTTTCTATCGCTATATCATACGTCATAGATCTTGGAGAAGTAGCTCATGTTATTGTACTAGTTAGCATATGTCAAAAATGTGCTAATTAACATTGTCTGGGACATGAAAAAGTGTGACACGTTAACATGCTTTCACCCTTCTTTAACATTTGCCAAATTTAGCATTGTAACTATTTTTGTCACATCATACTTATTTTTAATGCAAAGATGCTAGAACTTGTGGACATCTTTATTACCACAACATGATTTTGTCTTCACTTTTATGGCACCTAAGATCTTGTACACATTATCATACGACATGGATTTCTTTCAAGATTTGGTTGTAGTTGACACTACACCTAGGAGCACAAGTCTTTCATAATGGTATGGACGGTCATAGAATTTGTAGCCTTTAGAAGTGTCAGAATATCCAATGAAGATAAGTTTAAGACCATGAGCATCAAGCTTCGTTCGTGTCTCTTTGGGAACATGAATATAAGCAATACATCCGAAGGTTAAAAAATGAGATACAGAAGGAATTTCACCTATCCATGCTGTGATGGATATCTCACCAGAAGGAGTTGTAGTATAAAGATGATTCTGAACAAATTTCACTTATCAAGGAAAATGTTTCCTTCATTGTAATAATCTTTTCTAACTTTTGGAACATGTGTTGAGATGTGGGCTTTGTTACATTTCATGTGAAACCCCTTGCCATACCATTGCTTATAGATAATCTATGTAGATTAACCCATGATAATGTGATGTGAAAAGTCTATTCGAGCTTAAGAGATGGAATGCTTAGAATCTGTCACTCTTTTTATGTTGTGCATGTGTGTAATGTATTGCTCTCTCTCTCTCTCTCAGGCTCTACAAAAGAGCATGCTATGTACACACAACTATAGTGCAATAATGTATTCTGTCTTTGACCAAAATTCTCTTTGATTAATCTTTTGTATATAGTTAAGCTCTCTACGTATGTAGTTAAGATTATACCTTCCTAGTGCAACAAAAAGCTTTGATATAAGTAGTACTATCAAAATCAAGGAAGTGTCTCGTTCACTTATCACTCCCAATCTCACACCTCCTCTTGGTCTAGATTAGATAGAATGTATGTTTTGGGATCGAAATGGCTTCCATCGTATGCTAATATTTTTGTTGGTATTCAAATGCCATATTTTGATCACTTTCCCTGTATTTTGACTTTATCTGATGCAATTGATGTGTAAGTGCTTTAGATGACTGATAAAGTCTCTCACTGACTCACCTTCCTCATGTTCGGCCTTTGGTAGCTGAGATGCTACACCCCAATGCACACCTTCTCGTATATACTCCTTCAGGAACAATCTCCAAAGAGTAGGTAAATCGTTTTCTCTTCCATCCTCAAGGTCCTATACCAATTCTTAGCCTTCCCACTCAAAGTCAATCTTAAAGCATTGCACTTATGTGGTTCGTTGTGTTCACCTAGGGAATTGCATACTTCTTCAAATACTTCGATGTGCTTTCGAGCATCTTTGTTTCCATTGAATTTTTGCGTAAGCTTTGCAATTTGTACGCTTTACTCCTAGGCTCTCTCTTAGGCGCATGACACATATTCTCTTGCGAAGCGTATGGTGTGCTTCATTGTGCTATATATCTTGTTTACTTGTTTTACAGTTTTTATCATGATTTTGAGGGATATGGATTATTCATATAAACTTCATATAGTGTATCGAGATAAATTTCATAGAGACTATTCACATAAATTTCAAATTGTGGCCTTAATATAAAACAGTTGTATGCTTCTTTAATGCAAAATTTAGTATTGTAAAGATTTTTTTAACACATCATACTTATTTTTAATGCAAAGATGCTAGAACTTGTGGACACGTTTATTACCACAACATGATTTTGTCTTCACTTTTATGGCACCTAAGATTTCGTACACATTATCAAACGATATGGATTTCTTTCAAGATCAAGATGTAATTGACACTACACCTAGGAGCACAAGTCTATCATAATGGTATGGAAGATCATAGAATTTGTAGCCTTTAGAAGTGTGAGAATATCCAATGAAGGTAAGTTTAAGACCACGAGCATCAAGCTTCCTTCGTATTTCTTTGGGAACATGAATATTAACAATACATCCAAAGGTTAAAAAAATGAGATACAGTGTCATAAATTCTAAATCTAGTTTTACCCCAATTATTTTCTCATGTTAAACTGATAATTTAATAAGGGAAGATAAAAGGGAAACAAGAGCTAGAATATAGATATGTGTTTTTTAGACCAAGCTCACAACGGGGCCAAAAGGAGAGGATTTCACCCCGCAAGGGCTCACAAGGAGATGGTCTACTGAAGAACAATGTGTGCATAATGGATCTTAAAAGACCTTAGGGTTAGCTTCATTAAAGACCTCCAAAGTTTATTGTAAAAGTCTTTAGACCTTAGGTTAACCTAGGCCTATGCTTGAGATGCTTGATGACTAAGATGCATGGTCAAGCTAGGCATGTGCTTGAAGTCAAAGCCAATTTCTATAAGGAGGGGATAAGCCCTTGAAGCTAGGGGCATGATGAGACAGAGAGAGAGAGAGAGAGAGAGAGAGAGAGAGAGAGAGAGAAGAGAGAGAGAGAGAGAGAGAGAGAGAGAGAGAGAGGAGAGAGAGCCCATGCTCTTTCTAAACTCATGCATGGTGACTAAGGTGCTTGAGGTGCTTAAGGTACTTTGGGGCCAAGCCTATTGCTTGAGGTGCTTGAAATTCAAAAGAATGCCTACAAAGGATGGGGCAAGCCACACAAGTAGGGGATTAGATAGAATGACCCTCCCCTCACCCAATGGGCACCCCTTGCTCAAAGAGGCAAATAGGACACATGTCAAGGCTCAGCTAAGTTGCATCCATAGGGTGCCTAAGCCTATTGGTTGACCTTAGAGAGGGCCAATGAGATTTTAGATTTATTAAATTAATTGTTTAAGCTTTTTCCAAGCCCTCTCTCTCAAAGGGGACAAGGTTTATTCCATTGTCTTCTCAGATTCTTTATCCATTACAACAAGTGGCAAAGCATGATCCATTGCAATGGGATGAAAAGTGTGAAGAAGTGTTTCAAGAGGTGAAAGAGGTGTTAGGGGGTTTGTCAACCATGCAGGCTCCTGATTGGGAGAAAGTTTTTTATGTAAATCCCTCAGTAGGGGATGATGCCATTGGAGCCATGCTATTGCAAAAGGGAAGGGCAGCCAGCCATTATATGAGGCCAGTGTATTGTGCAAGCCGAGTGAAGTTGGTAGCGGAGAGAAAGTTCTCGGAAGTAGAGTTAGTGATGGCCAGTGTAATATTGCTTGTCGACGATTTCGTCATTACTTGCTACCACGGCCTTTTGTTTTCTTGACGAGTTATGCCTTTTTGCCACAGTTAATTAATGGTACTAACATGTCAAATGTGGTGAAGAAATGGGTAATTGAGCTACAAGAGTTTGAGTTCTCTTTTCTAGTGGAAGATAGTACAAGGGCTACCCTAGCTGATTTGTTGACCTACAAGGAGAATCCCCTTATTGTTAAGGAAGAGGTGGTGAGAAAGGTAGTTGAAGAAGTGCCACAGATCAGCAATGCACATGTGTTGTTCTTTGATGGTTCATACAGAAAGAGCCATGATGCAGCTTCAGGGGTATAGCACTTTATGATCCAGAGGGGAAGCTAGTATGCAAGAGAGGGTTCAAATTGGATGCTCATAGTAACAATGAGGCTGAATATGCTACTCTGGAAGCCGGATTACACATTTGTTTGAAGCATGGGGTTCGGAGGTTGAGCATAAAAGGTGATGCCTTGTTAGTGGTGAAGCAAATGTTGGGTGTGTGGAAGAGTAAGAAACCTCATTGAAGGAAATGTGCTTCAGAATTAAAGGCCTGTTAAAAAAGTTTGAAGCATGGAGCATCAGACACATTGAACGTGCTCTAAATGGAGAGGCACATGAAGCAGCTCAAGGCATGATTGGGGAGCTATTTGTGTTGAGGACCACTTTACCTCTTTATCATGGCCGGGAAATTTTGGCTCAAGAAGAGGAGTTTTTGCTAACAGGAATCATTCCAAAGGAGATTCAGAAGTCTAAGAAGTATGGCTTTGTGCGTAGAGCATACAGGTACAAATTGATTGGTGATGTCTTATACATGAAAGGGGCTGATCTCGTGTTGAGACGTGTACCTTGGCGGGAGGAGCTTTACAGAGTGTTGGAAGAGAATCATGAAGGCGCATGTGGTGGCCATTTTGCTCTAAAGATCACCTTGCA
Source organism: Adiantum capillus-veneris (assembly GCF_014529385.1). Lineage (NCBI taxonomy): Eukaryota > Viridiplantae > Streptophyta > Polypodiopsida > Polypodiales > Pteridaceae > Adiantum > Adiantum capillus-veneris. Next base: position 87,513 of record NW_028221415.1, on the reverse strand, counting down.
TAAGATTTTGCAAGAGGGGTATGTATGGCCTAGTTTGCACAAGGATGTTCACCATTGGTGTAGGTCTTGCAATAGGTGTCAAGCATTTGGGAAGAGAGTGTTGAAGCCAGAGCTACGAAAAACCATTATGGCGTTTGATGTGTTTGAAAAGTGGGGGATTGATGCAATAGGCCCGTTACCTATCACAAGCAGGGGCAAAAGCTATATCTTGACGGTAGTGGACTATCTCTCTAGATGGGCAGAGGCTATAGCAGTAAAAGAGATCACTGCAAAGGATGTGGGAAAATTTGTGTATGATGAAATATGTTGCAAGTTTGGGGTGCCATTAGAGCTACTTTCAGATAAGGGGCCAGGATTTAGAGCTAAACTGCTAGACTTCTTATGCACAAAGATGAAGATTAGGCACCAGCATACCACTCCTTATTACCGCAGTGTAATGGATTAAATGAAAGATTCAATGGTGAGTTGGTACAAATTCTTTCTAAAGTGACAGAGCACTAAGGAAAGAATTGGGATTTGGAATTGCCTAGTGCATTATGGGCTTACCCTACTTCGGTGAAGACAGGTACAGGGTTTACTCCATTTCATTTGGTGTATGGAAAGGAAGCACTATTGCCTGTGGAGGTAGAGTTACCTGTGGTCAAGATGTTAGAGAAGTTGCTTGGGCCACCTAGTGATGCATTCAAAGAGAGACTCTTGCAGTTACAAGAGGTCCAGTTGGATAGGATGAGCGCATTGGAGCATTATGGGCAGATGCAGGATAAGGCTTTGGCAAAGATAAATGAAAAGGTCAAAAGTAAGGGTATCAAGAAACATGACTTGGTTTTGCGCTACAACAGTAAGCTGGAAAACACCTTCCAAAAGAAGTTTCAAATTAAGTGGGAAGGCCCTTTCAAGGTAGTGGAGTGTTTTCCAAATGGCACATATCAGCTGGCTAACCTGGATGGTGTTCTACATAAGTCAAGGGTAAATGGATTGCGTCTTAAATTGTATCATGCTAGATTGATGATGGTGGAGCAAGATGAGCTGTCTGTGGAGCAAGCAATGTTGGTGAAGGATGAGGAGACCTGTGATGCGGCGAGTCTCATATCTCTCTTTGCTGCTGCTGATCATGAATGATCTAGCAGGCTAGGGGATGGGCAAATTATGTCAGGATTTTTTTTTGATGCAAGGGATTGCGCATATGTACATACACATGCATGGTGCATCGAATAAAGGATTACCCAATTTCCATAGCCAGGTGGTTACGTGGGGCCCACGTGTGTACAGGTAGGACAGGGTGTACATAGTGCAACGATTTTCACTATTATCAGTACTAGTGTGTTTTTCCTACAATAAGGAGGAGTTGGAAGCGCGTAAAACTTCTCGAGGAAGCTATCCGCAGGCCGACGACATGAGGTAAGCAGGTGCGTCAGATGGCATCGAGTGGCGTCAGGAGGCCGGACGGGGTCAATATTTGCACGTGGATGAATACGGACACAAAGTGGTGTTTTCTTGTGAGAGTTATACAGAAAGGTCATCATTAGGACCACTTTTTGGGGCCACCTCACGTGGTTTCGAGACACATTATTGAAAAGAAATGAGTGCCAGGTGTGCGCATGGATGCAGGAGGGTGACAACTATGCACTGCGAGGTCAGTTTTTGGCCTGTTCGGGGTCGTTTGAGGTCATCTAAAAGGCCAAGGGTGCCCAAATAAAAAAGCTAAGTGTGGGAACTGAAAAAATAGAGAGAAGACCAGAAAAAACGTGGAGAAGAGAGGAGGAATAGCCGCAGGTGTGTTTTTGCTCATTTTGGAGCTTATTTTGGCCGTAAACTGCTCATCCGAGGTCGGATTTGAGCACTTTGACATTGTAGACTAGGGTTTTGGGCCGTTCTGGACGCGATGGTGCTGTCCATTTTGCCAAATTCATCACTCTTTTCTTGATTTTTTTTTGTGTAAGTTTCTCCTATGAGCGAAGTTTCTGCTCTAGTTTGTGATTGTATCTGGCTTATTTTACCCATATTGTGTGAGCTATTTGCCCCATTGGTGTTGGCCAAAGCTCAATTGTATCTAAACATCAGAAATTATCCTCTTTTGAGCTGAGTTTTTTGGGTGTGTGTGTGTGTGTCTGTGTGGAGTGGGCAAGTGGATAGTCTCTCTCCTCTCACTCCAGAGGTGTGTTCCCTGTCTCGGCCAGGTGTGTTGTCTAAGCCGAGTGGTGCCCCATAGTGTGTGTGTGTATCTTCCCAAGAGTGTGTGTCGGGTCGTTATAAAGGCGCTGTGTGTGTTTTCATCCCGCTCACAACGTATGCTCTTAGCATATCCTTTAGCACCTGGTTAACCCGTTCCGTTTCACCATCCATTTCTGGATGATCAGATATATTGAGGTTTAATTGTGTACCATATCGTTTAAATACAGCTCTCCAGAAGTGGTTGTTAAACTTGGGATCATGGTCACTAACAATGCTACTTGGCAATCCATACAATTTGTAGAGATTGTCCACAATAACTTGGCTAGTTCCGGTGTCTTAATCGTTGATTTGGTCGGAATAAACTTGCATAGTTTAGGCAACCTGTCTATGACCACCCATACTGAGTCATGACCTTGTATAGTGGTTGGTAAACCTACAATGAAATCCATAGAGATACTTTCCCATTTTCCATTGGGAATTTCCAGAGGATGTAAGAGTCCTCCTGCTTTCAGGCACTTTGCCTTGTTCACTTGACATTTTTGGCAATGCAAGACATAAGCTTGAACAAAACCATGTAAACCTGGCCAGTAAAACTATCGTCGTACGAGAGAATAAGTTTTTCTAATTCCCATGTGCCTTGCACTTGGACTATCATGACATTCATAAAGAATTTGGCGCTGGATGTCTGTGTCCCCTCGGTACACCAACTCTCCCCTTGTGGAGCAGGTACCCATTGTCGAAGGTTAAAATGCTTCCATCGTTGTAGTTCATCACT
>NW_028221415.1:55379-84366 GCF_014529385.1 Adiantum capillus-veneris | reverse complement strand
TTTTTGACTTCACAGCAGGTTGGCTGCATGGTTTAGAGCTCCATATTAGGGGAGACGTGCTACTGAACGTTGAGTTTGCCAATGACTCAACCTTGTACTTGGAGGACCAGGAGGCCAATCTGCACAGGTGTGAGCAGGCTCTTGAGGCATTTTGTTGTGCATTAGGCGCACTAATCAACAAGAGGAAGAAAATAGCTTTCTGGGTTGACAGCGCTCCTACACCTGATTGATCGCCAAGTGAGGGTTTCAAGTGGATTCCCCCAGGGACTCCACTTCACTATTTGGGTTGTCAGGTTGGCCTGGAATTTTCCCCTGAGCAGCAGACTGCTCCCCTCTTCTTGTCCATTAGGAGGAAGTTGCTCCATTGGAGTTCGGCACGGCTCTCTTTAGCAGGCAAAGTTGTAGTGGTCAACCACGTGTTGTTGACTACTATGTGGTACATCATGTCTTGCTGGATCTTCACGAGCTCCTGTATCAACCAGCTGGATCGGCTGATCAAGAATTTTCTTTGGTCAGGGTGCGACACCCAGCTAGCCCGGGCCAAAGTACCTTGGCAGGTCATCACCTTACCATGTTCTCAGGGGGGGCTGGGGATCATCGACCCAGCACAGTAGAGCAGAGCCATTCTTGGGAAGTTTGTGGTCAAAGGACTGCTTCCAGGGGAGGAGCCCTGGAAGGAGTTGTTGCTTCACCCGCTTCGAGCTTGAGTGCCTCATGTAGGAGGCCCTTAGAGCCCTTTAATCAGGTGGATTTTCAAAGAGATGCGCAGAGTAGGTATGAGTAGGATGATTTTGCTGCGAGCCTGCTTAGGTCTTGGGAGCGGAGCAGTTGAGGAGTAGCCTAGAGTAGTATCAGCCCACTTGCACAGAGGAGTGCTTGAGACAGCCCCCTATTTGCAACCCCATGGTTAGCACTCAGAGAGACCACCTACTTGGTAGTAGGCCTCATGTTTCTTGGGGTCCCATGGTAGAGGGTCCAACCCGCACTCTCAGTGACTGGCTCCAGTTTTCAGGTTTGTCTGAGGAGGCTCAGAGCATCCAGCTACGAGGCATGAGGGGGGTGCAAAGCATGTGCCAAGATATTACAGAGGCTTTACCGGCTGATTGGTTCACTCCTCTAGAGACAACAGCTCCTAGATGGATGGGGGCCTTCACGCGACTGGAGGTCCTCATCGCAGTTCGAGCTTGCTCGGAGTCCGTACCCCACATGTTCTTTGAGGTTCATGCAGAGGGTCACCTTCACAGAGTCTCAGTAGAGTCTCCACTGGTTGCAGAGTGTTGCTTTAAGAGGATATGAGTTTTGGGCATCTATGGGAGGACCTGTGTCATAGATCCTTACCGAGCAGACCTTGAGACAAGCCACTGGCCGCTTTGGGCTTGGGAGAGCTGCCCTCTCGCACGAGTGCAGTGGGACCCTGGAGAGTGGTTCTTGAGGGACCCCTTCTCCTCAGCCGCTTACCCTGGGAATCCCTTCTTTCAGTACACAGTTCAACTGGGGTGCCACGTGCTGGCTACACGGAGAGAGGCTCGTCGTGCTGCAGTACTTCATTGGCACGAGGAGGGTCTCGCAACTGAGTTCTTGTCAGGTTTCTAGGACTCCAAACAGCCGAGGAGAGTAACTTTGTTCCAGTGGCTAGTTGCACAAAGAGCTACAGCAGTTGGGAGCTGGCTAGTACACAGTGGCTTTTTGGTAGCTTGTGCAGCTTGTGGCCATCCTTTGGAGAGTCAGCGGCATTGTCTGTGGGACTGCCCCATGGCACAGCAGGTTTGGCTTCGAGTTCTTTGGCTGATGCCGGTTCTTTCCATAGCTTGATAGTACACTTGGGGTGTTGCAGCCTGGTCCACTATCATGGGCCCTGCGCTCCATTTTGAGTTGGCTTCCACCAAAAGGATGATAGTGATCCAAGGGGGTCGAGCTACACTCCAGCTTGCCACAAAGCTTACCCCCAAGAGTGGTGCAGTGAGATAGAGGTGTGTTGGGAGCTTGATTCACACTCTCAGGGATCAGTTGGAGAGACTCCAGGGCAGCTCCGATCGCATGCGGGGGCACAGAGAGGCTTTCCTGCGACTCTGGCGCCTAGGGCCTTTCTTCACCATGGTCTAGGGTGTACCCAAATGGCACTACCGTCCACCTATGTGGCTCTTTCCTCCTCTCATTTTGTGATTAAACCCCCATTGTACATATTTTGTTTTCTCATTGGGAGAGTCTCCCCTTGGTTTTGATGTAACCCTCTCTAGTAGAGGTGATTGTAGCCCTATGGGCAGTTTTATTAACTAATGGAAGGATCTTGTTCTCGGGAACAAAACATCTAGTGGCTTTTTACTATTTTTAGATGAGCATGACTTTTCTAATTTGCAATTTTTGGAGGCAAACGATATACCAAAATGTTCCCATATGTCTATGACCTTCACGATATATTATGTTCTTTGTTTGTTGAAGATACTGGATCTTAGAGCAAATGTAGTGGAATGAGGCATAAAGCCACTATCGTGGCCCAAACCACTTTAGTAGACTAGAATTCATATTATTCTCACCTTCACCAAAACAAACATGATTGAAGTGCAAACCTGGGCAAGAGGTTTCCCTTTGTGCAGTTCTTCCTTTTTCCCTTCTTCTGTAACCTTCTCTTTCATATACTCAATTTGTTCATCTCCCCATCCAGCTAGCTTGGCTATCTCCTATATACAGCACATGATCAATTATTCAAACCCCACCTGTCAGTTTGAGCACAAAATAAATCATAAAGACAGTTTTTTCCATGGACAAAGTAAAACCTCGTATTGACATCCCAGAGTCCACCAAGGAGACTTCAAAGCTACTTTTGCAGCATCCTTTGCTTCCAAATCACGACCCACTCTACATGTTTTGTGTTCAAGGAAATATTATCGTTTCTATGATAAAACCATGACTGGATGTACCATGCTGTCAACGATGATGGCAACTGACTAATCAAATTTTTCCATACCAGGTCAATAAGGGGTACGAAGGGTATTGATTGTAGTTATAAATGCATAATCATGATAGAGTCTTAAGCTGAGTTCTCTAGAAATTCAACTCGTTTACTTAAAAGAAGGCACTCACTTTAGCATAAGTTTTGCATTGAATACAAAAGGTCGGGCAAAACCTGGAAAATGCTTTTTATTGGCATAGAACTCCGCAGTGATCAAGGCTGACACCTTCGCCATAAAAACCCCCTCAAGTCAGCAGACCAAACAGATTAAACAAGTTGACTGTAATTACTCAAATTAAACACCTTCACAGCCATAAATGTTAAAACGGAAGCTATAAAGGCAGTTCTGGCTACCTCATCTCCTCGTTCCAAATGCATATTTGCCAAATGCTCAAACACGTCTGGAAACAAGCCAACCTAAAAGTGTATCAAAGTTCAATGTATAATGTCTGTAGAAACAATTGAAAATAACAAGGACTTCTAGAAACTGACTAGAGATTTTGACCAAAAAGTTGGATAGCTCAAGGTCACTGGCAGTAATCAAACGTCAGCAACATTGACAACCTTTTTTATCAGGTATGATTGAACATTTGGCAACTTTGAATTGGAGAAATCCCCTTGTTTGTACAAAGATACCCCAGCAGCTTCGCATCTGTTTAGAGTGTTTCTAGTTTCATCTTTGCTTGCGTCCTCCTCGACCAAGAGTCTATGGATATACTGATCTATCTGCAAAAAAAACTATGATGTTAAGAAAACTTTAAAGGTTGATTGGCTGCAGACTGGAATAAACCAACATGAACGAAAAGTGCACATTACTTTCTACCTAGATGAATTTAGAAAAAAGCGCAAATTCACCCATGTGCAAGGTATAGACTCATGGTAGTCATTCACAAGAAAATATAAACATCAACTTCATCATGCATACTACTGACTAGATATTACATCCCATGAATGTCCACCATTAGTGGGCCTAGTGATAGAACTAGGCAAGGTAGGTCCATGTGTCCGCTACGAACAATACTGGGCAGCACGGTATGCAGTATGGTATGCTCTGTAAGAAAATGTACGTAAAGATTGACAAGACTTTTTTATGATAAGGATTTAAAACTCAAAGGACTGTATAAAATGTGCACCACTATCCCAACCTGTTAGATCTCAATCCAAAGTAAGCTTCTAAACATGTAATTCCCTTTACAAACACCATGTCATTAGAAAACTGTGCACATTCTATGCAAAATCCATGACATGTATGTCACTGTGTGGGCATATGAAATGTCAATGTGGGGGATATGTGCTTTCATTCTTTCACACTTGCACTTGTAGACGACAGAGGCGTAGTTCCGCTCCAGAGATTGTTGCTGACCACGCACTGATGATCCGCCTTAAATGGGGTTCTGTCCTCGTATTTGAAGGCACTTTGGCCTTATAAAAGGAACTTTCAAAACATAGGCTGTAAGTCTAACTGCTTCAATAACTCAAAAATCTAAGCATAAGTGTTAAAAGCTCCCAGTGTAAATAGTCAACCTTGTAAAAACTCCCAGTGTAAACAATCACCCATGCTACCTTTGATCTGTAGATAAGCTATCACGTCATCTCTAATCGGTACAGAATCTTCGTGTTTTGCGTCCAGATTTACGCTGTAAGAGGCTGAGCGAGAGAGAGAGAGAGAGAGAGAGAGAGAGAGAGAGAGAGAGAGAGAGAGAGAGAGATGAAATGAAATGATATACTAACATCTTCAAAAGGCCAAAATGACCTATGAGACCAATCCGTTTCACAAACTTGTGAATCTGGTACCATGTCTGAGTACAAAGAAAGGAGATGCTAAAATGAATCTATAAGTGCTACTAGCTGGAACTGTGTAGGGTATGTGTGATCATCATTGATACAATGGGTGCCCAATACAAGAGAAAGATACAATGGGTGATGAATCCATCCTCATGTGTACTCTAGATGTCGAGATAGTATGGCTCGAATCCTTTGTTGTAGTCTCCGCCGATGTTGTGAAGCTCCTCTCCTTAGTCGTGGGCGTCTCGATCTCCCTAGCTCCAATGCTCGGTCAATGAGAGTACCGCGGGTGTGAGTATGAGCTGAGCTTTGCAGTGGTGGCTGCTTCTCTATCTCTCTCGAAATCTCCTTAGTAAACTATCTCTATGTCTGTGTAACTCAAGTAGATACAGGCCAACACATCTCTGGTCTTGATAGCTCATGACTCTTGAGAAGGGTCCGAAGCCTTCTCTGAATAGACAATGGAAGAGACCCCGTATCTCGTAATACACTGTGCACTGACATACATAATGTGTCTCGGTCTCTGGCTCTGTATGGCATAGGTGGCATATCCAGCTAGCTGTTGGTATCCCTCTGGATCTACCAGTCTCAATCTCAAGCTAATGTGAAGATGTCCGTATCTGATCAATGGCACACCGTAACCCATGAGATAGATGTGTATCCATATAGCTGGGTCGAATCACAAACCCATCCCTTGTGAGTTGGAGAAGATGCTCTCTATAGAATCTATCTTCGTGCCCAACTCCTGTGTCGGCTCTATCCATGTCCTCCTGGTGTCCAACTGGGTCAGGTCGTCCTAGCGAACGAGTCTAGTAATCTCCATCCGTGTAAGAGACAACGATGGTGCATCAAGAGCTAGAAGTGAGGCAAGCTGCCCATGCTGAAGCCATGTATCTGGAACCATGATGACATCTCTGGATACCAGCATGATGTGTCCCCCTGTAAAGCTAATTTTCTGGAGGACTCAAGTGCCAACCTGGCATATCTGTCTCTGGTAGTATCCCATAAGCTATGCATAAAGGAAACTGATATGGTAAGCGATGGAAAGGGGGAAGTAGGAACAAACCCAACACACTCTACACTGCCTCTCTATAGCCGAGGATGGATTTTGCACCCCTAACCACACAGAAACTCACACACACGCACACTTTTCTGTAAAGCTCTACTACCAGACTCGCCTTGGAGCATCACCGACTACACACAATCACTTATAAATTCCAAGCATAATTGTCTCAACAACACACATCCATACCTTCTAATGCATAGTACCCTCACCAAATCTACAACCATACACACTAAGCCCGCCCAATCTCTCTACCTCCCTCTCTGCTCACATACACACAATCCCGGAGCCACCGCTACCACGGGCATACGGCAAAAGACACGAGGCAGATAATATTGGCGGCAAACTCGACAAAAAACCACAACCAACTATGTATCACATAAACCCAATCAAATACAATGATGGCGAATTCGATAGTCGCCGACTTCATAGCGTGATGCTTCGTGCTGCTTGATCCTCCTTGCACTTGGTCCTCGACGGCTTCTCTTGCTTGGCAAAACCTCTGTCCACTTGGCGGCTCTATCCTTCTCCATTTGCAGCCCCCTTTTACTGCAGGGCTAGGTGGCCCTCGACATCATCTGCTCTCTGTAGCTCTCGATCCCATGGAATAAGTCAATTTTACAATTGGCCGCAATCCTTTTCTCTGGCAACCTCCATCCGACAACACCTCAGCCCTCTACAGTAATGCCTCCCATTGCTTGCTCATGGCCACCCACAACGTGCAACTCTCCCCGTCTTTCTATCTTAAAACAAATGCTCAGTTAAACATGTCTTCCCTCGCCTGCATGCGTCCTCCTATTCTCCTCATATGCTATGCATCCAATAGCATCCTTCTCTCCCTGGCTTCGGTAGCCACCCCTGCAGCTTCTGGAACAAAATCCCTCCACTCCAGCCCTCTACGCTCCCCTCAGAATCTACAACGCCACAGTGCTACCCAGTGGCGCATGCCCTTCGACTCAACTTTGCTCTCCTCCTGTACTCGGCCCGCCTCTTGGCCCCTGCAGACCTTCAACACCCCTTCCTATGCAACTCACTGCTCATACACAGGCCCTCGCTGGCCCTCATGCCATGCTATGCTCTTCAAGTCTTGGCGGCCATGCAACCCTCGACCTGGTTCCCATCTCGTGCACACTACCCTCCCCTTCATGCAGTGCTCCTTCCGCTGTAAACGCACCCGTGGCCCTCCTTTCCTTGGTTACGGCCCCTTCTCCCCATGCAACTTACGATCTCTCGAGCAGATGGAGCTCCACCACCTTTTCCGCTACAGCAGACTTTTAGAAACCGCTGTCATGCACGCAATATTGGTATCATTTTTTTTAAAAACAATACTTTAAAAAATTCAAAAAAAAATTGCTTGGCTACCTTTCCCACGTCTATGAAACTGTCGAAGGTCAGAAAAAACATTATTTTTCCCCTTTGACCTCACTGCCTGTACACCCATAGCACGGCCTTGATCCCCGAGCTCCACCACTTTAAAGGAGTCATGCTTAACTTCCCGTCTCGCTGCCATGAAAGAACCATCGCCCTTTCAAGTCAAGTTGATGATCATACCTATGGTCGACCACTTGCTTTGAGCTCAATATGCCATAAAACTCCACCATTTTCCGAGACGATGGCCTCACAATCTTTGCTAACTTGAAGTTGCAATTGTTATCCACCAGTGAGCCGAAGCATCTTTGAGAGTTCTAGGTATCTCGATCAATTGAGCTTGAAAACCTTCTTTGGTCTGTTAAAATCCATGTTTGACATACATACCCTTGTGATATAAACACTTGCTCCTGCCACCTGTGATAGGAAGAAACACTGACAGTTTCCACTAGCAAGTGCTCCATCTCGGTATACTTGTCTCCTGACTGCATCAAATACCTGTTCAATGCCCCCGTCATTTGCCTACAAACTGCCATGCCTGGGCTTCTTGCACTTCCATAGGTCGACCATCTTCAGGTGTACCAGCGCCTCTATCTCCATAGGGGGGACTACTAACTCCGCTCTAATGATCTTTATTAGGCTAGTGTGGCTATGGCGGATGAAGCTGACAAGGAGAAGCCATGGCATATGAACGAGAGCAGAGAGAGAGAGGGATGAACTCGACAGAGCAAGTAAAAAGCACGCTATATGTTATTGATTGTTTGTGTGAAACCTTACATATAAAAGAGATTAGCCATGCAAATAACTGAAGCTTTCCTGCATGCCATAAGGGCATGTTCCCACGGGATTAGACCACGGGGCTTGAACCCAATAATCCCCCCCCTCAAGCCCGAACTAGACAGACCACTCTCATGATACCTCGAGTTTTTGGTGAACTCGTCAACCGTGAGTTTTAGCCTTTAGGTTCTCTCACAACCAAGGATTTTGGTGTATCCATAACCTGGTGCTATGATAGTGAACCCCCCTTGAATAGAGAGGGTGTAGGTTGAAAAATTAGCTACCAACAAATGGAGTTTTTGGTTCACTGCCAAACCTTGGGTTTAAGGTGTACCCAATAACCTCATGAGAAGCAGAACAAAATCGGACTTGAACAAAAAACTGATATTTTGGGAGGTCTTACCACTCATGTGTGGCAGTGTCTATAGACTGTACAAATTTTTATCATAGCAATAGTTGACAATTTATAGGCTACAATAAGGCTTTTTGACAGGAAATATATATGTAATTGTATTAACGAGAGACAAATCCTTGAACAATAACTATGACATTGAACTGGAAAAATAGTTTGCAAAGCCTTGTACCATATTCTCGAAGCAAATCTTCATGTTCTGTAGTAGTTGCCTTATTGCTAGAGCCTGCTTTGCAGATACTTGAATCTTTTCCATGCCGGATAGTGGTTTGAGAAGCCCTTTGTTAGGTCGCTTGCACCGCCAATTGCATTTCAAGTACTTGATGTAGCCAATCGATTTCCTTTTGTTCTTGCATGCATTTTGACATGATGTTGCAAGTCACAGACCAGAATTTTGAGCGTCTCAAGATGCTGCCCTATACCAAGTGCTTTGACTGTGTTTTGAGATGTCATTACTTGCCTAGTACCATCGATGCTTTGACTTATACAAGACACCGTTTTAGAAAGCTGTGAAATTGCCAAGCTCAGCAAAACCGCCTTACATTGCATTTTGAAAAGCAGTGCCTTTTTTTTTGCGAACAACATTTCGAGATGCTTTGCCTTGTAGCGTTTTGAGAAGCTATGCACAAAGAACACCTTGCGGGCTTAGCTTTCTGCACCAAGCGTTTTGAAACGCCCTTGTTGCCTTCACTTAGCGATAGTCTGCGCCTGCGTCTTGAGATGTTGACGGTACTCCTGCCCGCCTAGGATTCACACAGCCTCTTGAGATGCACATAGAATTGTTGCCTACCTAGAGCACTTGTCACCTCCAGATTTTCAACAGCGTGTTGAGATGCAGTTAAGCTGTGCTTTCCCAGGATTGCTTGCCAGCGCTAAGAGCACCTTGCTTTGGCCCGTCTGGGCTCTGATACCAGTGTTAGGCTAGTGTGGCTATGGCGGATGAAGCCGACAAGGAGAAGCCATGGCGAGGTGAGGAAGGGAGATGAACTCGACATAGCAAGTAAAAAGCACGCTATATGTTATTGATTGTTTGTGTGAAACCTTACATATAAAAGAGATTAGCCATGCAAATAACTGAAGCTTTCCTGCATGCCATAAGGGCATGTTCCCACGGGATTAGACCACAGGGCTTGAACCCAACAATCTTATGTGGCAAGGAGGCCTCGACTCTGATCAGCCGAGAGATCCTAGATACCAAGGGCCTCTCCATACTCTCCACCCATGCCCAAAACAACATCAGAGAGAGGTAGCTTCATGATGTGGAAGTCCACTGTGCCACAGTTGTCTTGTAATTCAACATGAAGCGAGAAACTAGTGTCATCTCACTTGTAGCCAGTTCACTTTGAAGAAAATCACCAAGTTGGGCAAAGTCAATGCCAATAGTTTCTGCCAAATGTACACCGTATGGAGAGGAAACTCTCGGAATCTCCATGATCAAAGAATATAAAAGTTTTTCCACCTTCCACAAGTCCCCAAGCTGTGCAAAGTTCTTGGGACTCACTATGGTACAAAGTAACAATCATGTCAAAAATTGAGCCAAAAAAGGGTTTAGGACGTTTGCTAGGTTGAGGGTTAGAAGACAAGTTAGGTTGGTATAAAGAAGGGCAAGTACAAACAGTATGTCTTGTTTGGAAAAATTGATGGCACTGATTATTCTTCCTCAAAGCTTCCCTTTGCATAGCATTCAAGTTCAGAGTTTGAAAAGCTTGTCAGTTTGACGGTTAGTATCAAAAGATGCACGAGTAAGAAGTAGGGGAGCATTATTAGAACCAGGTTTATCATTTGTGAAAGTAAGTTTGCTAATCATCATCTCGTAGCCAATTGTCGCATGATCCATAAGCTCTTGCATGGTAGAAACTTTGATTGTTAAGACAATATCCCCGTAATAGAGAAGGAAGGCCATGACAATTCTTCTCGCACTGATCCGCAAAACTGCAATCCTTAAAGATAGAAGCCAAAAGGAAAGCATCCCAAAAGTTTTGATTGTTTTTGTCAAGGGTTTTTATAGGGTACATCATCAACTCCTTCCAGGCAGAGAGAATTCTTAACTCGAAAGCAAGAGTGAGGTAGTTTTGGCAAAAGCACACTTGAATTGTGACTAAGTATTGAGAGCATAAGGTTTGGCTATAAGGGCACTCCACCATTGGAAAGCATTTTCTTTTAGAAATCCATCAACTTGAGAAAGCTTGTAGTCTTCTATGTAATGAAGCTTGTTATCAAATTGGTTGAAAAACTATAATGGTTTTGGTCGATCCTAAACACCACAGAAAGTAGACAACTACGTAGAACCATCATCTTTGAATAATTTGGGGCCAAGCAGCATGGGTGGAGGATAATAGGGAAAATAACTCAAATACATTGGATAAGGTCCTGGCATAGGAGGATAAAAGGGTCCAGGTTGTGGTGGGGGTGGGGGTGGTAAAGTAGAAGGAACAATATAGATAGGAGGATTAGGAAAAATAGGATTCTCATTAGCCCTGGTATGGAAAACACCTTTCATCAAAGAAGACCAAGGAGAAGTAGCAAAAGGCGTAAAAATTGGAGCAAAAAATCTCACATCCAGGAATAAGTAGATAGGCATATGAGGAGGTAAAGATCCCTAGACATTGGTGGAAACATGCCCTAGTAGTCCTTCGTAGGATCAATCCTGCACACATGACATGACACAAGCCATACTCACGCAATGACAAGCGTAGAGAGCGGACATCAATGATCAAGCTCACCTCCCAACCATAGAGCCAATACGCGCCCCCCCCACCCCGAGCCTGGGAGCCTGCAGCCAACAGGCTAGCCTCCACCACATGGGCTGGTGTCCCATACCACCAAGCCCACACCAATACGGGTGTGTGGGTAGAGCTACCAACTTCCAAAGGCCTAGAGTCCAAGTTTTCTGATAACACAAGATAGCTCACAAATGAGATTAGGGTCCTATTTATATGATTCCTTAACCGCCTAACCATAGGGCCATGTTCACATTTGACTGAACATAGCTCAAGCACCCACCCTAATGTCTGGGGACGTAGCATCACTAGTGAAAACTTGTCTCAAAACCTCTGGCTATAGGTCATAAGAGAGTTGTTGAAACCGGCCAGTAGGGCGGTAGACTTTGGCTTTCACCTGAAATTCTTTACTTTAGACACACACAGAGAGAACTTTGCAAAGGTAACCTGCGATGGAATTAATACTTAAAAGCACACACAGGCGCAAAAGTAGAATGCTCCGAGCAGACGCCGCCAACCTGTAGGCCCCAAAATTGACACCCCTTTCGGTATTTCTTTATTCTTTAAGAGAGTAAATTACAAAGAAGAGTCCTGGGAATTCTTTACTTGTATCCAGCTAGATACCACATGTTCTAGCAAAATTTTGGCAACATAACAGCCATAAAACTTGCCCGAAACTAATTCCCCTGCAGGCACTCACTTCCACTGACATAAACCCTCTCATTTCTGCCCAAAAACAGTAAATTCAGCACACTGTATTTACTGGTTTTTGCCTTGTTTTCAGCCCTAAACAGTCCCTGAATTGTCCTCTATAAGTGGGGCACTCTTCCCAATGGATCTGGCATCCGTATGGCTGAAAAACAGTCCAAGTTCAGCGCATAACCAACGCTGAAAACGAACCTGTACGGTGAGGTTATCACCCTCACCGGTGCCTGCTTTTGGAGCAACAGTCAGCTAGTCCTGTTCCTGCTTAGAGAGGCTCTTGCCTCAGCAAAAACGCATAAGACCTCCCAGCTGTACATGAGTCAAATGAAGAGTCCTCTTGTGGGGCATCACATTGCTAAACGTAGGGGAGAGAAAGAGAGCAGTGTGAGGTATGGAGGACATGACTTCTTGCACCACACTGTACATGAGAGGGAAAGCTTCCAGTCAATAGCTCTTAACCTGTGACAAAAACTTGCAAAAGAGCTCTCCAATCTAGAAATTCAGCGCTACCTTCTTCTGCATGAGGAAAGTGCACGAAAAGGTGCCACTTGGCACATTTACAAGCAATTTCCCGTTTTGGGCTTCCCACTTAAAAATCACCCAACTGGTTGCCCAGTTGACTTTGCAATAGAGTTCTAAAATGTTCCCCTTGTCATTTCGAAGGTAATGACGTGAACAGATTTCATGGTCCAAAACAGCAGTTCCCTAAACTTTAGGGGATGCTTCCGTTGGACTTCCATTGGTCATCTGACCATCTATTTCCACTGGGACCGCATCCAAAAATGCAATGTGGCCCAGCTGTCCGGTACTTTCCTTTGGTGACCCACCTTGGCATTATGCCTTTATTGAGTTCATTTCCTAGTATCCACCAACTTGCTAAGTGCGACGGGGGGCCCTACATGATCTTGAACTGAGCCTAGATATCCTTTTACTCTACGAGTTCCAGTGCCGACCAACTTCCCGTCTGCGGGTAAAACTACCGTTCACATTGGCCATACAATGTCCGACCATTTGCAACTTCAAAAAGAGGGTCTCAAAACTAAAACAAAAATCATTGGAAAGAAACCAACACCTAAAGTTAGCAGTTGCCACGTCCTCGTGACATAACTTGCCACATCCTCGTGATATACCCCCCTCTTGAAATCGCAAACATCCTCGATTGCATACCATAAATACACGCCACTGATGATCTTGTGTTGCTAGCACTCTTTTATCATCGCATGTATCCGCAAGAAAGGTCGTAACACATAGATACAAATGACTTAATGAGACTTTCATACTTTTGTCATTCCATCTATTACACTAAATACATATGTACATTTGATGTGCTAGCTCTATCATTACCCCTCCTTTGCACATGTTGGGTTGGGAAGAGGTAGGTTGTAACCCAAAGGCTTCAAGGTAAAGCTTTAATACATTTGGTGACTCTGACAGTTCATACTCTTCCATCCACTTTGCATCCATAGGTGGATAGTTCTTGAACTTCACCAAGTAGTGCCTTGCAACCTGTCCTTTAACTTTTCTATCCTTATGTGCCAAAACTTGCTCAGGTACCAGGATCTCATCAAGTTCCTCAACTTCTGGCTGATCCTCATCTGGCATATCTTCTAGCACATCACCCACGAAGGGTCTTAGAAGACTCACGTGAAACGCATTATGAATCTTCCACGCGTCAGGCAATTTCAACCTATAAGCCACATCGTTGATCTTATCAAGAACTTGAAAAGGCCCATAGTAACACATGCTGAGCTTAGCAAACAGCCGTTCCTTGCCCTTCATTTTCTTTAACCTTGCCTTCTCAAACCTTAACAAAACCCAATCACTAGGTGATAGCAGCAATTCACGACGGTGACGATCAATAGCCTTTTTCTGCTTTGCCTGAGTCTTCTCCAAGGCAACTTTAATTTTTTTGTACATTTCATCCATGTTCTCAACATATCGATCTGCCTCAAAGATCTTATCCTTTGTATGCAAAATGGGAGGAACTTTTTTGCCGCCTTCAACAATCTTCAAAGGTGCCTTGCCAGTCGACAACTGCACCATATTGTTGCACGCATACTCAAGCATAGGCAAATATTATTCCCACTTGCCCTTATTATCTGACACATAGCATTTCAGCAGATCCAAGACAGTAGAATTAGCCTCTTCTGACTGCCCATCAGTTTGTGGATGAAACAAAGACGAGAACTTGAGCGTAGTGCCCATGTTCTCAAATAATCCTCTCCAAAACAAACTTGTCATGCGAGGAACACAATCACTTACAATCGATTGTGGCATCCCATGATACTTGAACACATTGTACATGAATAAACGTGCCATCTCATCAGATTTTATCTTCTTTCTAACAGGAATGAAATGGGCCCGCTTGCCGAACCTGCAAATAATGGTGTATATACCATCATTACCTTTTGGCGTTTTTGCAAGCTCAAAGATGAAGTCCCATGGCCCGGTGCCTTTTGCCTGTCAAACTTGACCTTTTGGCAAATCATGCATGCTCGCACAAAGGCATCCACATCTCTCCTCAAGGTAGGCCAATAGAAGAATGACTCTAACGCTTTAACTGTCGAATCAATACCACGATGGCTTGCATACGGTGGGACATGACTCTCTTCCATGACCTTACGTCGCAATGGCCTAGTGACACAAAGTTTGCCATGCATCATCATAAAATCATCTCTGAGGAGGTAGTGCTCATGATGTTGCCCCTCTTGCAACTGCTCAAAAATTCTTGCAAAGTCTTCATCTGTAGCATATTGTTCCTTCATGTCATCCAGCTCATGATGATAAGGAATTGACACAGCTAAAATTTGTGGCTTCCTTGATAACGCATCAGCCACAACATTCTTCTTGCCTTCCACATGCATAATCTGGAAGTGGAACATAGAAAGAATGTTTGCCCATCACATATGCTTTTCGAATAGCTTTGACTGTGTCAAGAAGTATCGCAAGGTCTGATGGCCTGTTTGGACTTCACCTATGAGGTAGTGCTTCCAACTAGAAAGCGCATGAATCACGGCCAAGAGCTCGTTCTCATAGACTTACATAGTCTTCTTTGGCCCTTGCAAAATTTGGCTTTCATAAGCTACTCCCCGTCCATCTTGCATTAGCATTGCTCCGACGCTACTGCCACACGCGTCACACTGCACCACAAATGACTTCCTGAGATCTGGCAAAACAATTACTGGATCTAAAGTCGACTTTTCCTTTAAGAGACTAAAAGCTGAAATCTCTTTTTGGGTCCATCTAAAAGTGACTTCTTTCTTTTGCAAAGCGTGAAGAGGTGATGCTATCTCTGCAAAATTCCTGATAAACCTTCTTTAGTAGGAACATATCCCAAGAAGCTTCTGACATTGTGCATAGTCTTCAAGTCTGGCCATGTCTTAATAGCTTCAACCTTTGCGGGATCCATTATGACACCATCCTTTGAGACTATGTGGCCAAGAAAGTGGATCTCTTCCAAAAAGAATTCACTTTTCTTAGGATTGACAAGTAACCTGTGACAGCGCAGCTCTTCGAACACAATGATCAAGTGACGCCTATGCTCCTCTTCATTCTTCAAATAGACTATCATGTCATCGAAGAACATCCCAACAAACTGTTGATGCGAGCGGAAAATCCGGTCCATCATTCTGTTGAACGTGGCAGTGTCACGTGCACATGGCTCTGTGTGCCACGTGGACATACTTAATCGACTTCTTGAGCCAGTTTTCTCCTTCTTCCTAGATAGGGATGTCTAGAATCCTAGTAGGATTAGTACCAGCAATTTTGTGAGCCTGTTCGCAGGACTTGCATGTCCGGACAAATCCATTAGATTAGGTTTTCCAGTTTGGAAACCCTCTTGCATATATGGTTTCTATACATGTTTTGACAGATGTTATTACACTACGGTGGGCATTTGGCATGACAAGCATGTAGTTCTAGGTTAGAGGAATCCGACGTGCCAAACCGCACGTCGATCGGATCTCCAGATGGGCAGATGTGCGACAGTTTCACCCAGTTTTGGACCCCTGGACTTATTTTTAATAAATCATTTTTATGATTTATTTGTTGGAAATCCTAGTGGACAGTTGCCTACCTAGGCCTTAATAATTACTTAAGGCCCATTCCCCACCTATAAAGAGAACCATCTACCAGCACTTGGAGCAAAAAGGAAGAAGCGCCCAGTTCAGCAGCGTTTTAACAAAGGACAGCGAACGTTTTCTCAGCAAGAACATCCAGCATTTTTGTAGAGTTCGGCCAGCAGCCAGCGTTTCCAGAATTCAGCCCCATCGCCGGCAATTCTCAGCCATACTAGCCAGCGTTTTTGGTTTCCAGCCCAAGCGCTGCAGCAGCAGCAGATCAGCCCTACGTTTTTCAGTTTTCAGCCCATCCCTCGCCGGGTGTGCAAGAGATCCGTACCGGTTCCCATTGACGGATGCGGTCCAGTACTTCGGCAGCCATTGATCCCTCCTCTCGGAAAATTCCCTCGCCGAAATCGAGTGCTCCATTGCTGTCCATCATCGGCCTCGTCGAGATCTGCGTTTTCAGCCCATCATCCTTCTCACATCGGAAGTGCAAATCAACCCGTGGTAGCAGGCCTACCATTGCGCGTAGAGCCGTGCACCTTGAGCGTCGGAAAATAGCAACCAATTGTATACGGGTGTTGCATGCGGGGTGCGCCGACGAGGGGGTAGATAGTCTCCCGAGGATTAGTCTGCGACCCTCCTTGAAACAAGAGGAGAAATCCTTGCATGGTCAAGACTCGTAGCGGTATGAATACCTCCACAAATCAAGAAGGCGAGCAAGTGCCACCTATGGATCCTCCAAGCCCTCCCTCAACTCCTCCACCTTCACCATCAAATCCCATGGATGCTATGATGCGCATGATGATGGAGATGATGATGCGGCAAGACAAAGCTCAGCGACAAGAGCATGTGGAAGCGGCGGAGTGTGAGGAGCGTCGATTGGCGGCCGAAGCCGAGGCTCGTCGGCTGGCAAGGGATTCCATGCGTGATCTCATCACCACCTGGCGGTGCGACCCGATCCCCCATCTTCGGAGCCCGATTATGGAAAGCTTGCCAAGACCATCGCGGAGGCAATCATTGCTAAACGGACGACCAGTGATCCAATTCCCGAGAAGATCACATTCAGTAAGTATGACGGTAAGATGGATGCTATTGTCATTTCCTTGTGGTTGCATCAATTTACATCCTATTTTGCGGTTTTTAGAAAGTCTGAAAATAACAAGGTTCTCTTGGCTTCCATGCATCTCACGGATGATGCCATCATTCGGAAGGATGAATGGATGGAGAAGCAAGAGGTGGCCCATACGGCTGCCTATGCCGAGTCCTACCTCGTTCCCCCTCTAGAGCTTAGTTGGGAGGAGTTCGCGGAGGATCTTAAGACTTGCTTCCTCCCTCCACAGTACTTGAAGCGTTTAAAGGAGGATTTTCTGGCTTTGTCTCAACAAGGTAAACCGGTGATGTCGTATGCTAACTGTGTGTCACAGCCAGGTGGACAATTGCGAAAATCGGATGAGGAGAGGTTAGAGGCTTTTCTCTTTGGATTGGACCACTCGATCAAGTTTGACGTGGAGGCGGGTGATCCAAAGACATTGAAAGAAGCAATCCGCTTGGCTCAACGCCAAGAGATGAAGCACAACAAGGGTAAGCTTAAGATGGCCTCAGGTAATGGTACTCCTTCCTCTCCTGACTCGTCTAAGGAAAAGGACAAGAATTCTAATGGAAATGGCAACAATAAAAAGAACTCTCCAAATTCTTCTCAATCTACTTCTACCACTCAATCTCAATCTAAGGGCGATAAATCTAAGGATAAGGATAAAGGAAAATCTGATAAGCCTCAACTACACCTAAGGAAAAGATTGCCCAAGGGGTTTTAGGTGGTTCATTAAGTACAGAAGAACAAGCATTGTATGCAAAAGAACGTAGGTGTTCCATTGTTCAATCGTAGGTCACATGAAACAAGAGTGTCCTAAGAAAGAATCTAAAAAGGAAATCTCTACTGCGTCCACTTCTGACGCTACCCCTCAGGTGAATGCCATGAGTGTGGTAGATAAAGAAGCTAAGCAGGAGAGGACTTTCGAAGAGGATGAACTCATAAAATGTTATGGACATGTTAATGGTCAAAGGGTCATTGTGTTGTTTGATTCTGGAAGTTCTCAAGATGTCATAAGTGAATCTCTTGTGAAACGTGCACGTCTTCAGACAAATTCAATCCCCACCATCCCGGTGCAAGGATTTTCTGAAGGCATGGACGCTTCTCTCTCTCACGAAGTTAATGATGTCAATTTAATTGTTCAACAAACTCAATTTACTCGTCGTTTTGTAGTCTCTAAACTTGCAGGATGTGATCATTTTGGGCATTAAGTGGTTTCCCATGTTTAAGCCCATTGGTGATTGGGAAAAGTACACGCTTCTCATCAATCACAATGTGTCGCAGTCATTCATGCATTAAAGCATTGGAAGCATTTCATTTATGGGTATGAGTTTGTTGTTCGCACAGATCACCAAGCACTTAAATGGCTTCAATCTATGCCTGGTGCACATTGGAGTGATAGGCAAGCATGATGGTCTTGAGCAGTTTGGTGGTATGATTAGTATGTCCCTGGAAAAGCTAACCCTGTTGCAGATGCACTTAGTACGAAAGGACAAGTTCTCTCTCTCTCGTCTCATTCTTTTCTTTCTATTCAAGGTGTTAGTTTTGATGATCTTAAAGACAATTACATGGGTTCTGAGTTTGAAATGCATTGGTTACAAGCATTGAATGCACAAGGTCCGTGCAATTATCTCATTCGTGATGGGTGGCTTTTCTTCAAGAACCGTTTGTGTGTGTTGTCTTCTCACCGAGCACCCATTTTGCATGACGCACATGATGCGTTGACAGGTGGGCATAGGGGTATTAATGCTACATTAGAAAAGGTTGAACGTTTTTTCTATTGGCCAAAGATGTGTAAGGATGTGTATGCTTATGTTACTAAGTGTGTTGTGTGTCAAAAGGTTTAAAGTCCCTCATGGTAAGCAACAAGGGCTACTCATGCCGTTGCCTATCCCTGACGGACCATTTGAGGACATTAGCATGGACTTTGTAACTAATTTACCTCCTTCCACGTCTGCACGAAACACGCAATGTCTAACCATTGTTGATCTGTTTAGCAAATTTTGCATGTTAATCCCTTGGAAGGCTAATGTTACTACACAAGATGTTGCACGATTGTTCATCAAGCATTGGTATCCATTGTGTGGTCTACCCAAGTCTATTGTGTCGGATAGTGATACTAAGTTCACATCCCGTTTTTGGCGTGCTTTGTTTGAAAATTTTGGCACTGAGTTGAATTTTTCGTCTGCATTTCATCCACGGTCTGATGGACAAACTAAAATTTACAATCAATTGGCATTTGATGTTCTCAAATCATAAGTGCAAGATAAGCAATCTAAGTGGGGAGCAATATTTGCCATGAGTTCAAGCTGTCCTCAATGATTCTTTTTCTAGTGCTATTGATCGCACTCCATATGAGGCTGCATTTGGCCGACCTTTTCAATCATTGTTGACTAGGTCATTTCCAAGGTTAATGATGCTAATTGTGTTAGTCAAACCTATGCGGTGATACTCGAGAGTGTTAAGCTTCGGCTTAGCAAGGCTCAAGAGTCCTATTCTAGGCATGCTAATAAGCATCGACAGGATGTCTCATTTAAGGAAGGTGACTGGGTGTATTTAAGAATCATGAAGCAACGGCTCAAGCAAGTTGGTAAGAGGTGTCCTACACTCTCTTTTCGTATGTATGGTCCATTTCCAATCGTCAAAAAGGTAAATGATGTTTCCATGCAATCACGTTTGCCATCTTCTTGGACAATGCATAATGTTTTCCATGTTTCTTGGCTTAAATTGTTTCAAGGTGATCCTCCGAGGAGCGTTCCTGACGAGGACCAACCGGAGATTGTTGATGAAGCCGAGGTGATGGAGTCCGAACAGATCCTTTTGCATCGATTCAAGCATGGCACGAAGAAGCAAGCACGACAATTTTTCCTAAAATTCAAGGATCGAGGGACACATGAAGCGGCATGGGTGGACGAGCAATTCTTCATCGATTACCCTCATACAAGGAGGCCATGCAGATCGGTACCGGTACCTCACCTTAAGCAAGAGGGGATGTCACGTGCACATGGCTCTGTGCGCCACGTGGACATACTTCATCGACTTCCAGAGCCAATTTTCCCCTTCTTCCTAGATAGGGATCTCTAGAATCCTAGGAGGATTAATACAGGAAATTTGTGAGCCTGTTCGCAGGACCTGCATGTCCGGACAAATCCCTTAGATTAGGTTTTTCCAGTTTGGAACCCTCTTGCATAAATGGTTTGTATACACGTTTTGATAGATGTTATTACACTACGGTGGGCATCTGGCATGACGAGCATGTAGTTCTAGGTTAGAGGAATCCGACGTGCCAGACCGCACGTCGATCGGATTTCCAGATGGGCAGATGTGCGACAATTTCCAGATGGGCAGATGGGCAGATGTGCGACAATTTCACCGAGTTTTGGACCCCTCGACTTATTATTTTTTAATAATCATTTTTATGATTTATTTGTTAGAAATCCTGGTGGACAGTTGCCCTACCTAGGCCTTAATAATTACTTAAGGCCCAATCCCCACCTATAAAGGGAACCATCTGCCAGCACTTGGAGCAAGAAGGAAGAAGCGCCCAATTCAGCCAGCGTTTTAGAAAAGGACAGCCAGCGTTTTCTCAACAGGAACATCCAGCATTTTTGCAGAGTTCAGCCAGCAGCCAGCGTTTCCAAAATACACGCTACTAATGATCTTGTGTTGTTAGCACTCTTTTATCGTCGCATGTATCAGCAAGAAAGGTCGTAGCACATAGATACAAGTGACTTAATGAGACTTTCATACGTGTCATTCCATCTATTACACTGAATTCATATGTACATTTGATGTGCTAGCTCTATCATTACCCCTCCTTTGCACATGCTGGGTTGGGGCATAGGTAGGTTGTAACCCAAAGGCTTCAAGGTAAAGCTGTAATACATTTGGTGACTCTGACAGTTCGTACTCTTTCATCCACTTTGCATCCATGGGTGGATAGTTCTTGAACTTCACCAAGTAGTGCCTTGCAACCTGTCCTTTAACTTTTCTATCCTTTATGTGCCAAAACTTGCTCAGGTACCACTTTAGCATCCAGCATTCCACCCTCTGGTGTTTTCATCTCCTAGCGTTTCGCATCATCATCGATACCAGCACCCTCCTCGCTTGGCGTTTCCATTAGTAGATCAGCCCAGACCTCAGCGTTTTGCAAATCTCAGCCAGTTCCTTTTGAGTTTTCAGTTTTGAGCCCTTCAACTCCTCAATACCATCATTACCCAGCATCCTAGTGCATGATTCCATCAACATCAGCATCGTTATACCTGCATTTGTGCAATCTAAAGCTAATACCACTCTAGCAATAGAGTGGGGGGACCCTTAGAGGGGGGTTTTGGGACTCCATCTGGTGTTAGTTTTCTTTCTCTTTCTCGCACTCACGGAACACTCACAATTCTATTTTCTCTTCTCTCTATCCATTGCACGTCTCCTTTTAAGTTAAAAGGAATCCTTGTGGACCTGTGAAGCACTCATCCTGGGCTCTCACCATCAACACTTCCGCTACACCTAACAGTCCTTCCAATTGTACTGTTTGGGCTCACTAAATCTCCTGCAATGTTCAACAGGATGATGGACCAGATTTTTCAACAGCATATGCAGTATGTGAGCACATTTTTTGATGATGTCATTGTTTTCTCCAAGTTCAAAGCAAAGCATGGAGAGCATCTAGCATGAGTTTTCAAGGGACACAATGGTGATCAATGGGAGGAAGAGTGAGTTCTTTATGCGCGACATACGAGGCTGTTAGCATGGATCTGGCCAAGGTTGAGGCTATTCACAATTGCCCACCTTCGCGGAATGTTTCTTGGGCTTGTGTTCTTACTATGAGTATCGGAGAGTTTGCGGAGATTTTTCGTCTTTGTATGCCCGTACTCAAAATGCGTATCTTTCACTTGGGGACCTACTTCAGTTGCAGCATTTAAGAGACTCAAGCAAAAGTTGACTAGTGGAACTGCTTTAATTTTTCCAGACTTGTAGAAGTCCTTTGAGGTGGAATGTGTTTCTTGTGGTAGCAGTTTGGGAGCGGGGTTGATGCAGGACATGATGGATTAGAGAGGATAGTGCAAAGAAGAATTCATGATTAGGAGTATACAAGTACACATAGAAGATAATCCAAAGAAAATAAACTTGCATTATTCATGAGAGAGTACAAAGAAGCTCTCTTTAAGGGTATTCCAACTTTATCTTCTGGTACTTCCCATTTGATGCATGCAAGTAGTGCAATGCTTTTAAGCCTATTGACAAAACTTGCAATGTCTTTTCCTTCCTCCATTGTACAATTGTTTCCGCAAGCTTAATTTACCTTCTTTGCCCTAGCTCCAAAGTTCTGCAAGGACTTTCTAGGCCTCATAAGCACTTGTGCATTCATCTATAAAGTGCAAATAGTTGCTATTAAGTGTTGTGATGAGTATGCATAGCACTTGCTTGCTCTAGTTTGAGTGAAATCTAGCTTGGGTTGCTTGTCTAGAGAGGTTTTTATGAGAGACCATAGGTCCCTTTTCATCACATAGCCCCTCATGTTTGTATGCCAAGTGTGGAAGCCTTGGCCATTATATTTCTCTATGTCTTTCTACCCCATTGTGCTTATGGAATTATCTTAACACTTGCACAATTAAAACATCATCTCCATAAATGATAATGACATGCAAATCCATTGTAAAATTGGGTAGGATTAAAAGGTTTGAGAGAAAGAGAAAGAGAGATTTGTTGGCCAATGAAGCTTTTCGTTTTTGGTGGAAACTCTCTCTTGGACGGGAGCCCTTTCTTGCTGTGGGATAAGCCCCTTATGAAGGGTAAAGCAGCCTCTGCTTGTGTGATCAGCCTCTTGACTCGGAAAGTTTTTGGTGGAAACTTTCTCTTGGACAGGAGCCCTTTCTTGTTGTGGGATAAGCCCTTATGAAGGGTACAGCAGTCTCTGCTTGTGTGATCAGCCTCTGGACTCGGAATGGCACTGTATCCTCAGAGGGATTGCACCCTTATGAAAGGGATAGCACCACTGACTGTGGGAGTGGCCCTTGGGTAGAATGGGATTTAGGTGCTTTGTCTCTTACAGGAGGAACTATAAATTATTCTGAGATGTTCCTTCCACTTCAGCTATACCCCTCGTCAGAAAGTTTACACGATAATCTTTTGACTGCTGGCATTGGTCATAAGGGAGGTAATCTGCGAATCTTCTTCTGACTAATAGCTTTAAGAAAGGCCCTTGGGAGCTTCAGAAATATCTTTTGAACCTTAATAGACATGTCAGAGCTACAAGCACTCATTTTGTTTCATTTGGTTATTTAAATCTCCAAAAGGATCTCCTTACTTTGTGTTTTATATTGAGGACCGAGGTCTCTGCCAGTAAGGGAGCTTTTTATAGAACATATTTATTTTTCCCAAAGGCCCCAAGATTGATGATTAGAGGGCAGAAAATATTTTGGGCTCTGTTGTGATGGTTGAGAATGTTGCTCAACTTTGGCCAACATCAAACTTGTAGATTTCTTTCTTCTGAAATTTTAATCATCAGCTTGTTGAGGATATTATTCAATGGCCCAGATAACTGAACAGAATTATGGTAGGGAGCATAACTAGAACATAATTTTTTTGGGCTCAGCTGTGATGATTAAGAGGATTGCTCACAACACTACAAAGTAAGGAAAGAAAGTTAATCATATCAACATTCTATGAAAACAAAAAAGTAGTCTCTCTAGCAAAACACTTAGTTTTGTTCAAGTAACAACGCTAGTCTTTAAGAGTGAGAGTAACGTGGTTACCATACAGTTTTTGCCAGCAGCAGAACTCCATACTTTTGAACTTCAATCACAGGCATTTCCATTCTGCCAAATAAAGAAATATCAGAGCATATATAAAAGTCATAAAGTAATTCTCAATAGCATGTAGATCATGAAGCCAGTTTGAATGGTCAAGCCATCTTACCCTTCTGGAGGAGTTGGCCATCGCAACAGAGCTGTTAAGGCACCTGGTTTGAGACAAAGAGATTTTTTAAATGTTCTCCTTCAAATATTATTTTCTGCATCTCAAAATAAAGAAAG
Organism: Adiantum capillus-veneris; assembly: GCF_014529385.1. NCBI lineage: Eukaryota > Viridiplantae > Streptophyta > Polypodiopsida > Polypodiales > Pteridaceae > Adiantum > Adiantum capillus-veneris. The sequence goes on along the minus strand of NW_028221415.1, from coordinate 60,401 downwards.
CAATTCCTTTTCTTTTTCGTACGTTGTGATACACTTTTGTCCTTGGACATATCCATACCATTGAGTTCACCACAGAATTTTGTTGATTATTTCTTCTCAAAAGGCCCATTTTAAATTTGAGCGCAAAACCACAGTTTGTGTTATTCCACACAGCTTCATCAGACAATGAATGTGGTTAACAATTCAACTGATCATTGTCAGCACATTAAACTATTGGAAAAGTTACAAACCACTGCACACATATCTCAATCCTTCAGTTCCCCTTGATTATGTGTTGTAAACCACCAAATAGTGTACTACATTTTCAAGCATACGTAAACCAAGTAATTTCCTGCACTGCTGTGTAGTATGATGTTGGAATGCATTGATAGATCAAATAAATAGGTCCAAATTTACTATTTGGCTTCACAATGAAAAAACATACAGCCATGCACTTCAAAAATTTCCATTTCATCCTACATGCCAAATAACCATTTTTGGACGAATAACTTTTGCGTATAAATAAATTATATGAAAAATGCTTAAGTTTGTATGTTTTGATCGAAGACCTTCCAATCAAAAACCTTTGTATATAGCTTGATCAAAGGTCTCTCATCCAAATCCTTTTCAATTGGTCCTGCAAGTAGTCAGCATTGCCATCATTCTAGAACTTTGAGCTTTCAAAAGTAGAGAGCAGAGCTGCAAACCGAGCAGCAGCAGATTTAGATATATGTAGATATTCAAAAGTTAATGAGTATAATGACGGGTCTTTGATCGCTCGCTGCTGCTGCAACCTTCCTCGCCATCGCTGACCTCCATCCCCTCCTCGCTTAGCTTCCCCCTCTTGCCAACGTGCTGCCCACCCCCCCGCGCCCTTGCCTTCAGCCCACCTCCTGCCCTGCGCAGCCGCCCCCTACCCCCGCATCCTGCCCTGCTCGCTCCCTCCCCCCCTGCCTGCCGCCTTGTCCCTACGCTGCCCTTACCCGCCCCCAGCGCATTTCCACTCCCCCCCCCCCCCCCCCCCCCCTTTTTCTCCCTCCCTCTTTTGTCTTAGCTTCTCCTCTCTTGATGGGCCGTCTCAGGCTTGTTTCTCGCCCAACGTTTCAGTAGGAGTTCGCCCCTTTCGCCTTCCCAGTAGTAGCAGACACAGATGGAGGCTTGTGCTTCACCACAGAGGGACTCAGATGAACTCCCCTCGCCCAACCCGCCAAGCCCACCATCCGACTTGCTTTGTCGCCATCAGAGCAAGCGAGCCTTGTAGCAAAGGTGGAGCACCTTCAGGCCACCTCTGTTATCTGCAAGATTATTGGCAGCCATCCCAGCAGAGGCGAGGTGCACGACCTCCTTCAAGCACATTCTCTTGTAGAGGTGAGAAAGAACATCAACATTACAGCTTCTCGGGCAGGGATACTAGAGTTTGAAACTCCAAGATGGCTGCCAAGGTCATCCCGATGAGCCCGTTGCCATTCGAGCGGTCAGGGCTCACTTTCGACAGTGGCGCACGGGTTTGACCCAGCTTCAGATGTTCTTGGCGAAGGCCTGTCCGCACACAGGCTCGTACCTCTTCAAAGCCTGGTGACCAAACAACTGATAATTCGCTTGGCTTTGGAGGGATAGCCCTACCTGAGGACACCACCACTGGTGCAGACCTCTCCTTTTGCGTTGGTCCCTCGCAGGCTGACGAGTTCTGACATTCGACGATGGTGGGACTTCTTCAACTACGGCTTTACCCAATTCCTTGGCAACCCATCTTGAGGCAACCCGGTTTAAAGTACACTTTCTCTTTCTGGACGCCAGAGGCACCAAGGCTCTAGACATAGCAGTTGGCTTCTCCTTCCCGCTGTGTGGCAGAGATCACATGGAGTGCACTCTGCATACAGTCCCAGATTGGCCCAGGTGTAGACTCTAGAGTTTTCGCACCACACAGGGACCTCGGAGTGACAGACTTGATTCAGACACTTGGCCACTGGCCAAGTTCAGTGTGACACCACCCGATTCAGCTAGATGCAGACAATTGTGGTGCACTTCTTTGCACACACTCAGAGTGCTCCTTGCTATGTATATTTGTACATGAGGATTATTGGATAGAGATGTAGCCCTACAGGACTGCACGCTCTTCTTGGGCCTCGGTTGGACAGGTACTACAGACGCCTGTCTCGGGGTCGCTCGGATGCAGATTACTCCCTGTCAAAGCCGGCCTCAAAGATTGCGAGGTTGGCTGTTGTAGCAGCATCGGTCTTTTCTCATTGATCCCATTAGGATTGTCTCATGGAATGTGCACGGTTTAGGTGGATCCCACTTTCACCGCAGAGGGGTCGCTTGTGTCAGGAGCTTCAGAGATGCCTTGTGGGTTGTATGATAGATATACTTATTCTTCAGGAGCATCATCTTTGTGAGTGTCGTTTCGGCGTTGTGGTCAGATTCTGCGTGGCCGCTATGAGACCTTTTGGTCAACAGCGTTTGGCCTGGAGGCATCCAGGGAGGTGTATGTATGACAATTGCGGACTCATGGCAACAGGCCATTGTGGGCAAGAGATATCATTGCGCCAGGTAGGGCCCAATGGGTTACTATGCAGGTTCACGGTAGCCTCATGGGCTTCTTGAACATTCTATGCGCCCAACCAAACGAGTGCATGGGCTGAGTTTGGTCACACATTGTGGAGTCCTTGCCTCATGCAGCGCAGTGGTGTGTTGGGGTCTTCTACATGTGGGAGGACCCCTCGGATAGGATTGGATGAAAGAGAGGCTATTTGAGGGGTGAGCTGCAGCTGCCAAACATTCTGAAATCTCAAGGTCATACATAAATGCTCCTAAGCTGCCAACTCAGCCCCGTGCACGGGTAGCGTGGCTGAATCCAATCCTATCCGAGGGGTCCTCCAACATGTTGAAGTCCTCCCAACACACCACTGCGCTGCATGAGGCAAGGACTCCACAATGTGTGACCAAAACTCAGCCCATGCACTCGTTTGGTTGGGCGCATAGATGTTCAAGAAGCCCATGAGGCTACCGTGAACCTGCATAGTAACCCATTGGGCCCTACCTGGCGCAATGATATCTCTTGCCACAATGGCCTGTTGCCATGAGTCCGCAATTGTCATACATACACCTCCCTGGATGCCTCCAGGCCCAAAAGCTGTTGACCAAAAGGTCTCATAGCGGCCACGCAGAATCTGACCACAACGCCGAATACGACTCTCACAAAGATGATGCTCCTGAAGAATAAGTATATCTATCATACAACCCACAAGGCATCTCTGAAGCTCCTGACACAAGCGACCCCTCTGGCGGTGTAAGTGGGATCCACCTAAACCGTGCACATTCCATGAGACAATCCTAATGGGATCAATGAGAAAAGACGATGCTGCTACAACAGCCAACCTCGCAAATCTTGAGGCCGGCTTTGACAGGGAGTAATCTGCATCCGAGCGACCCCGAGACAGGCGTCTGAAGTACCTGTCCAACCGAGGCCCAAGAAGAGCGTGCAGTCTGTAGGGCTACATCCTCTATCCAATAATCCTCATGTACAAATATACATAGCAAGGAGCACTCTGAGTGTGTGCAAAGAAGTGCACCACAATGTGTCTGCATCTAGCTGAATCGGGTGGTGTCACACTGAACTTGGCCAGTGGCCAAAGTGTCTGAATCAAGTCTGTCACTCCGAGGTCCCTGTGTGGTGCGAAAACTCTAGAGTCTACACCTGGGGCCAATCTGGGACTGTATGCAGAGTGCACTCCATGTGATCTCTGCCACACAGCGGGAAGGAGAAGCCAACTGCTATGTCTAGAGCCTTGGTGCCTCTGGCGTCCAGAAAGAGAAAGTGTACTTTAAACCGGGTTGCCTCAAGATGGGTTGCCAAGGAATTGGGTAAAGCCGTAGTTGAAGAAGTCCCACCATCGTCGAATGTCAGAACTCGTCAGCCTGCGAGGGACCAACGCAAAAGGAGAGGTCTGCACCAGTGGTGGTGTCCTCAGGTAGGGCTATCCCTCCAAAGCCAAGCGAATTATCAGTTGTTTGGTCACCAGGCTTTGAAGAGGTACGAGCCTGTGTGCGGACAGGCCTTCGCCAAGAACATCTGAAGCTGGGTCAAACCCGTGGCGCCACTGTCGAAAGTGAGCCCTGACCGCTCGAATGGCCAACGGGCTCATCGGGATGACCTTGGCAGCCATCTTGGGAGTTTCAAACTCTAGTATCCCTGCCCGAGAAGCTGTATGTTGATGTTCTTTCTCACCTCTACAAGGAGATGTGCTTGAAGGAGGTCGTGCACCTCGCCTCTGCTGGGATGGCTGCCAATAATCTTGCAGATAACAGAGGTGGCCTGAAGGTGCTCCACCTTTGCTACAAGGCTCGCTTGCTCTGATGGCGACAAAGCAAGTCGGATGGTGGGCTTGGCGGGGTTGGGCGAGGGGAGTTCATCTGAGTCCCTCTGTGGTGAAGCACAAGCCTCCATCTGTGTCTGCTACTACTGGGGAAGGCGAAAGGGGGCGAACTCCTACTGAAACGTTGGGCGAGAAACAAGCCTGAGACGGGCCCATCAAGAGAGGAGAAGCTAAGACAAAAGAGGGATGGGAGAAAAAGGGGGGGGGGGGGGGGGGGGGGGGGGGGGGGGGAGTGGAATGCGCTGGGGGCGGGTAAGGGCAGCGTAGGGGACAAGGCGGCAGGCAGGGGGGGAGGGAGCGAGCAGGGCAGGATGCAGGGGGGTAGGGGGCGGCTGCGCAGGGCAGGAGGTGGGCTGAAGGCAAGGGCGCGGGGGGGTGGGCAGCACGTTGGCAAGAGGGGGGAAGCTAAGCGAGGAGGGGATGGAGGTCAGCGATGGCGAGGGAAGGTTGCAGCAGCAGCGAGCGATCAAAGACCCGTCATTATACTCATTAACTTTTGAATATCTACATATATCTAAATCTGCTGCTGCTCGGTTTGCAGCTCTGCTCTCTACTTTTGAAAGCTCAAAGTTCTAGAATGATGGCAATGCTGACTACTTGCAGGACCAATTGAAAAGGATTTGGATGAGAGACCTTTGATCAAGCTATATACAAAGGTTTTTGATTG
>NW_028221415.1:36613-55179 GCF_014529385.1 Adiantum capillus-veneris | reverse complement strand
CCCAAGACTTCAGTGGATGGTCATCACTCGAAGCGGAATGGATACTTCGCTCGGAGGTGATGAGCATGAGAGAGGCAAAGAAGAATTTTCCCCACCAGGAGTTTTTTCCGACCCTCCCCCTTCCCCATCTACGCCAAGGATTGCACTAACTCCTATGGAGGCTTTGAAGCAGTTGTTACTGGAAAGAAAGTTAGAACGCGAAGAAAGAGAAGGCCTACGAAGAAGAAATGGCAGCCATAGATCGGAATACGAAGAAAGCATGGCAGCCATAGAGCGTAAGTACGACTTGGAAGACAAAGAAAGTCAAGCAAAATTTGATCGCGAGAACAAAGCCATCAAAGAAAAGAGTGACCAACACATGAAAGAGTTCTTGCGACTCTTTTCTCAAGTGCACGCACAGATGCAAGAGATTCGGGAAAGGAGACTCTCTCAGTCTCTTCTTCTCCACAGCATGACACACATGATTTGAATGACAATGATTTGCATGATGATTTGGATGATAATGACAAGCATGATGATTTGCATGATCAAGATGTGATTTCTCACAAGCATGATGATTTGCATGAAGATGACGTGATTGTTCACAAGGATGATGTGTTAGTGGATGCTTTTGCTAGCGAAGCTAATCTCGTTGCAGATTCGATCAATCACGAAGGATCAATCTTGGCTCTCAAGTCGAGGTCCACAGAACCCCCACAAGAAGATTCGATCAATCAGGGAGAACCGATCTTGGCTCTTGAGTCAAGGTCCAAAGAAATCTCACAGGAAGTATTATCTGTTCGCATGATTAGTACGCACGCATTGTTCGAGTGTTTCATTCGTGATCGTTTCCTTTATTTTAGTCAGTGTCTTTATGTGATCCCTTTTCCTAGGCATGACATTGTACGTTGAGCACATTTCACTCATGAATGAGCACAAATGTATGCGGAATTGTCATGAAAAGCTGAAAAGTATGCATTCAAGGAAGTCACATTCCATGTCTCTTCCTTCGCATGACACATTCGTAGAAAGAGCACATGAAAGTATGAGCACCAAGCATGGGCATTTCCGTTGTGAATTGCCACAGTTGATTGCTTTAGATCAGCAAGACAAGATTCGATCTCATTGTCTGCGTGTGTGGGGTGAATGGTTGGCACTCCGTCTCTTTGTTCATCTACATTGCATGCACAGTCTTTGAGGAAGACAAGATTTTTTCCACTCACTTTACATGGAATAGGTAAGTTCATGGAATAGGTAAGTTCATGTTTTTGTGTTGGAAGTGGTTTCAGGAATTTTCAACCTTGGAGATTCTTGAAGAAGGTGAACCTACGTCCATAGAAGAAGTGGAAGCATTGAAGGAGACTCAAAAGACTTTGTGTCGCTTTCGACGTGGCCCAAAAAAGCAAGCGTTGTAGACCTTTCTGAAGTTCAAGTACCGCACGACCCACACATCAAAGTGGGCCGACGAAGAGTCCCTGCCAAGATTCCGGATGCTATTGACGATCTCCCTCGATGCCATACAGTTCGGTACCAGTACCTCACTTTGAAAAGGAGTACTGGTTGGTCACGTGACACATCCAACCCTATGTGTCCGTGGACAAGCTACAGCACGACAAGGGTTCATTGAGTCCACTCAGTCTAGATTTAGAAGTGTTCTGGCACTTTTGTGAGTCTGTTTGTAGACAGAACGTGAATGCCCAGTCACTTAATTTAGATGCATATCCTCTGGTTGCACACAGCATGATCATAAGCATTCCCATCAGAATCCTTTAGGGGAATTTTCCAATGCATTTAGCCTATTTTACCTATTTTTGACATTTTTCACTTATTATTTTTAAGTGACTTTTGTTGGAAAGTAGGTAGGGCAAATTGAGTAAGTTTGTATATAAGCAAACCTAAACTGGCACTAAATGGCAGAAAGAGGCAACACGAGCCAAGCTCAACAAGAAACTTCTCAGCAAGACCAAACCTCGCGACAACTCTGGCGTTTTCTCTCAATAGAAGGCCTAGCATTTTTGCACCAGATCAGCCAGCGTTTTTGCACTTGCAGATTCCGGCGCCCTAGCGTTAGCAGATTCCCACAGCAACACAACAGATTTCCTAGCGTTAGCGGATTTCCCCGCAAGGTCAGTTTTCAGCCCTAGCGTTTTTGGTTTGCAGATCAACCTCCGCGTTTTTGCAGATCTTCTGCGACAGATTCAGCCCTAGAACGAACGTTTTCAGTTTTCAGCATTCAGACATCGCAGAAGAAGTCCCGAACCTCGCAGATCTCACCTTCCTGCAGCAGATTCTCGCCACACGGTCAGAGCCAGCGAGGTTTACAGTTTCAACCCGGAAAACGCAGATTTCAGCATCTGCGTTTTCAGCACGTCGTCGTCGCATCGTCGCCATCAACATCATCATCGACATAGAGTCAGAATTCAGCAGATAAAGATTTGCAGATTTCAGCCCTTAGCGTTTTCAGATTTCAACCGTCTCGTCGTCGACATCCTCGGCAAGTCCAAGCATTGTAGAGATTTGTGCAATCATAAGTAAACCACTCTCGCCATAGAGAGTGGGGCCTTCGGAGGAGGGTTTTACGTCTCTGGTGTCGTATTCTCTTCTCTATCTCTCAGTCTCGTGCACTTCCATTCACCGTGTCCATTCACTTTGTTTGTGTCCATTGCACTCTCTCACTAAAGGAACGGAAGGCTCTCCCTTCCGTAAGTAAAAGGAACCTTGAGCACAGTTCGGAGCACTCATCTTGAGCAAAGTTCAAACATTCATTCCGCTGCACCTAACATTCCAGCTACCTGCGCGCAGCCTCTTTTGCGCGCCTAAATACTTGCGCGCAGCCTTTGTAGCATCCGTTTTGGGCCTGCCTGCGCGCGCTGGAGTCTATGCCCACTGCCCCTACCCGTCAAGTTTTCTGCCCATCAACAGCAAGACACCCAACCCGTCTGCCCACCTGAACCCGGCAGGTCTGCCCACAAACAAATCCGCCAGCAATTAACAGATACCCCCCACCCAGCATACCCGCCTGCTTATTTAATTTTATAACCTAAATTGGACCCAATGAAACACCTTTTGAATTGCCCTGAACGGCTATGGCAAAAGGGGCCACAAAGGATGAAATGGCCAAGATGGAGGACAAGCTACACGCCACGATCAAAGAAAACAAGAAATTGACCGACTCCGCCATCACCACTATCATCAACCGCCTCTCCAAACTTGAGAAAGAAGTAGAAGTCTTGAACAAAGAGAAAGAAGAATGGGCAAGGGAGAAGGAAGACAAAAAGGAGCTTGAGGGATGGAAGAAAGAGAAGGAAGAGATGCATGAGCAAATGGCCATCCTCAAGGCCTCAATCGCATCCATTACCCCCGAGGAAGGGGAAATCAACAAGGACACAAAGGAGGCCATCAAAGAAGAACTCACTAAAGCCCTTACCGAGAGCCTGGAAGACAAGCTCGAAGCCACAAAGGAGGGATGCGTAGAAGTGGTCAAGAAGAACCTCAAGAAAGAAGCGAAAGAGGACGCCCACAAGGAAGAAGCTCTCCTTGTACACACCACCCTTGAAGAGGAGAAGATGCGGAATGCCCGTCGCCTCAACATACGAGTCACCGGCATTGAAGAAGGGAAGGAATCCACCCCCGAGAAAGATGGTAAAACCTTATGCAACACACTTGGTTACAAAGTAGAAGACCCAACCCCCTTCACCAAAGCTTGGCGAGCCAGCAAAGACCTCACCAAGAAGAGGCCTGTTATACTCCAATTCCCATCGGAAGAAGCACGCACCCTTTTCATCCGAAAGAGGGTAATCCTACGCGGTCTCACGGGCCCCCCCATCTACCTAGATGACGACCTCACAAAAATGCAAGTGGAGCATAGAAGAGCATGCATGCCCCGGATCCAACAAGCACGCAATGAAGGAAAACGAGCCTCCTATCGCAACGGCCGGGTCATCATCGATGGCAAGGCCGTAGCATAGGGACTCGCAGCCTATGGGACACTATATGAGGAGATACACATGGCAGTTTGGAACTGCAACGGCTCTCTGTGGACACACCCAGGGAGATTGGAGGAGGTGATGCATGACAGAGACATCATTCTACTCACAGAGACACATGAGAGCTCAGAGAGAGGTCTACCACGAGTACAAGATTATCAGTGGGAGTCTACACACAGGAAGTGCACACAGCACAACACCACTAGAGGATCTGGTGGAGTAGCAGTCCTCTACCGCCGCTCACTCAATAGCAAGATACGGATAGTAGCCCGTGACCCAGGAGCACGCTACATGTGGGTGCGGATTGAGCTCTCTGATGAACACATTCTCTACATTTCCATTTGCTACTTCGCACCCAGTGGTTCTAGATTTGCACAGACAGGCGGAGGAGAGACAGATGAGGTTCATACGCAGGGCGGAGAGGAGGAGGATGATACACTTTCACCATATGCATGTCTCAGGGAGGAGATCATGGAATACTCCAGGCTTGGAGAAGTTTTCCTCACGGGAGACTTCAACGCCAGGACACAGAGTAGACAGTGTGACATCTACAACTTTGACGACCCAGAGCTACTCTCCACCATGGAGAACACAGAGGCAGAGAGGTTTTCCAAAGACACCACCACACCGACACCATACGGGCGACATCTACTTCGCTTGGGATCACAACACCATCTCGTTATCTACAACGGGATGGCGCAATGGCCATCATCTGGAGGCCTGACTTGCATACCACCATCAGTACCTAGCGGCGGCAGTACAGTGGACTACATCATCAGCTTCAGAGAGGCAGCTCACCTGCTCACATCCTTCACCATCCCACCACTACCTATTGGGGCTGACCATGCATATCTTGCCCTCTCTCTTCACTCACACCACACACCACCCACACCATACATTATCACACATGAGCTAGCCAGAGTTTACTCATCACATGTCTACGAGGGGATCTACACTCTCAACCCAGATACACCACTCTCTACACTCACTAGCCAGCTTTCCGTAGTTCTACAGACCTCAGCCCTCAGCTGCGTTCCACATACTACCCACATTGGTAGACCTCCACCCTCTGGGACGATGCCCCAGAAGCGGTGGTACGACAAGGAGTGTAGGGATCTATACAGGCAGCTACGGGCTCGACGAGCCTTGGAGGAGATCACTGAGAGCGAGGTCCGGCGACAGATGAAGGCCATCACATGCCGTAAACGGCGGGCCTTCGAAGAGGAACAGGAGCTTGAGCTATACCACCTTCTCATGAGTACAGACTGTGCCACCACATGGAGGATTCTCAGAGAGCCACGTCCTACCACCCCCCTGGAGGATCCTCAGATCTGGCATGATTACGCCGAGCACCTATACCAAATACCTGGGCAGCCACTGATCCTGGAGCCACCCGACCCTCGACCTACCACCACCTCGACTTTCTTCACATCTAGTATGGTGAAGAGGGCTATTCGACGCCTCCAGCGTGGCCGCTCAGCAGACCACACTAGACTACAGAGCGAGCACCTCATCTTTGCAGCAGACACCCTCTCCCCCTTGATAGCACGTCTCTTCAACCGCGCTTTGGTTGAGGGACTACCAGAGGAGTGGACCATGCACACCATTGTGCCGATCCACAAATCTGGCAACACCTTGGACCCAGGGAACTACAAGACTATCATGATTGGCCACACATTGGCCAAACTATATGGGGCAGTTCTTGAGGCAGAGCTCAGCACATACGCAGAGGCATCAGGGCTACGTGCACCAGGACAGGCAGGGTTTCGACGCACTTTCTCGACCATCGATCACATCTTCATGCTTCGCTGCTTGATCGACGGAGCGAAAGCACGGAAGAGACGACTCTACTGCTGCTTTGTGGATTTCCGCAAGGCTTTTGACACCATCCCTAGGGAGAGACTCTTTCAGCGTCTCCAGGAGCTACAGATACCATCTGAGATGATATGGGCCATTCATTCTTTGTATGCACAGGTCATAGGTAGAGTGCGGTGCCCAGGTGGAGTATCGGACCCCATTGCTAGCACCATTGGTGTGAAGCAAGGATGCCCCCTCTCCCCGACCCTATTTGGCCTCTACATCGACGAGATAGCAGATGACATCCTACGAGCAGGCGGGGCAGGCTCCGACTTGGCAGGTACACCCAGTCCATATTATGCTCTATGCAGATGATATTATTCTAGTTTCTGAGACACAGGAGGGACTATAGAGCCACCTACACACCTTGGATGATTTCTACACACATGGAGGTCTCACAGTGAACCTTGGCAAGACCAAGGTCATGATCTTCCACACCTCCGGGACAGTCCGGAGTAGAGCAGTGCTCATGGTAGAAGGTGGACAAGTTGAGGTAGTTGATTCATATGTATATTTGGGGTGACTTTCACTGGCTCTTCAGTCCACAGACCAACGACTTTTCGGCCGCTTCCTCATAGAGGCACAGCAGCACCGGGACTCTCTCCTTCAGACATCATCAGTCATGAGGGACGAGCGCCAGACACAGCTTCCAGATTTCTTCCAGAGGGGCGCAGTAGTACCACCATCCCAGACTACTCAGAGAGGAGTGACTCTACAACAGGCTGAGGAGGTCCGAGCTCACAGACGTCCACGTCCCCATGGACGTAGGGCACCCCGACTTCACCAGAGAGAGATCCAGGAGATCCAGGAGCGCTACTACAGATCTCTAGAGGAGAGACGCATCCGAGCTTTTGCAGATCCAGCCGCCATCCTACGGGGATTGTTCACACCTCACCCACCCATGCATCATGTCTTACACCCTGATTACGAGACTGGATGGACGGGGGGGGGGGGGGGGTATTTATTCAAGGAAGAGTTGCAGCCATTGATACATATAGCCGCACAGTGCTAAGCAGGCTAGGTACATGTGGGTGAGATTGAGGGCAGAGACAGGCAAATATCTCTACATTGCTAATTGCTACTTTCCTCCAAGTACACTTGATAGACATGGAGATTGCACATGGATTGGCCATTTTGAATGGCCTAAAGAGATTTCCCACTGCGGGAGGTTTTTACATGTTTTCACACAGACATGGAGCCAGCACAGTGGATTATGTCATGGCACAATCGAGCTTTATCTCTAGTATCCACGACCTCACAGTTGGACCCAGACCTGTTGGTGTGGCAGAAGATCATGCCCTTGTGTCGATGACCATCTCTTTCCACGTTAGTATAGCACACATGCCACGAATAGCAGCCCTTACTCGCTACACTTTACACGAGAGACGAACTCTCTCCACATAGATGGGATCTGTAGACGCCTGTGCACCTCTGGAGGAGCTTACTACTATACTGACACAGACATTGCATGATGCAGCAGCAAAGGCATACCCACACACCCAGCCTGAGCAAAGACGGCGTTCTGGGAGCATGCCCCAAAATAGCCGGTATGATGAGGAGTGCCACGAGACGAGAGTCAGACTTCAAAGATAGGTGCCTTTGTAAGACATCACTCACAGACAATCAAATTGCCTTTCGACGCCTAGTGTAGCGGAAGAAGAGGGCATTCTTGGCTCGACTAGAGCAAGATCTATATCAGCTATTCTTGAGTATCAGGACTCAGGTGAGGCATGGAGACTCTTCATGAGCACTCCGCCCCTCCTGCCATTACTTCTACAGAGGCCTGGGGCCAATATGCATCATCTCTGTACACAATTCCTGGACAGCTGCCTCTTCCAGACCCCCCTGAGCCATGCCCACACACGTGCTTTTTACACCGCTGAGATGGTGAAGGAGGCCATTGATAGGATGAGGACAAGGAGAGCATATGATCATGATGGCTTAGTGGCTGAGCATTTTACATGCCAGGGATTTGCTTGCAAAGCTTCTGGCAGCGATGTTCACCCGTGCCATGTGTGAGGGTCTGTCCGATGCTTGGATTTTTACTATTGTACCTATATTCAAGTCAGGAGACCCAATGGAGCTTGGGAATTATCACACTAACATGATTAGACACACATTGGCACGATTGTACACATCCATTCTTGAGCAGCAGTTGGGCAGATGGACAAAGAGGAAGATACGCGCAGCCAGGCAGGCAGGGTTCAGGAGAAGTTTTTCTACTCTTGACCACATTCTGACACTCGGAGCTATCATTGAAGAGGGCAGATCATATGGGAGACGGATGATGCGCAGACTACAAGAGATGGGAGTACCCACAGAGCTGATTTGGGGGGTCATGGCAAAAGCTAGCTGATCCCCACTAGTGGTTGAGGTGCTCACCACATCAATCTCCTCTATACACCACTTATAGGACCTCCCAGGAGATAGATATGCCCGCCTAGCACTTGAGTCCTCTCGACAATTAGCTATGCAAGGAGATACACCATCCTGGTATGGGGAGATGATATCATGGTTTCAAGTACATGGGTTCAGCATTGACAGATTGCCCCCCTTCAAGTAGTCATTGGATGCACCCTCTCTGACTCTTACACAGTCTGAGATCACCAGGCTCATCCGCCAGGACCTGACTCAGCTAGATACCACGAGGACCTCGATACAGCCAGCACAAGAGCTGGGCACGAAGACTGCTTTCTATAGAGAGCATCTTCTCCACCTTACTGAGGATGGTTACCTGATGAGGCCCAGATACATGGACACCCACTTATCTGATGGGATACGATGTGCTATTGGCCAAATACGCACATCTTCACACCAGCTTCAGGTAGAGACTGGTAGATACAGCGGAGTACCAGCAGAGGCCAAGACATGTCCCCTATGTCACATGGAGCCTGAGACAAAGTTGCACCACACATGCCACTGCCCAGTTTAATATGAGATATGAGGCCGCTTTCACTACCTGTTCAAGGAGGGTTTTGGACCTCTCCAGAGTCATGAGGTATGAGGACCAGAGATGTCTGACTGTTTTTGCTCGAGTTGCATAGACACAGAGAGAGCCTGATGAGAGGAGGAAAAGACAGCCTTAGAGACGGATCACACACTTCTTTAGAGCAGACACTAGGCACCGAGAAGAGCAGCCACCACAGACAGCCGAGCATCATTCTCCTCACACCAGAGGCACATGACGATCGAGCGACCAAGCTAGGGAGATCCAAACTCCCACGACTGCAGAGGACTACACAGTATCGACGGAGGATGCATCAGAGATTCGGATCACTTTGGCCACACGGTCAAACTACTGACCATGGAGGAGATTGATGAGATCCGCCAGCGACTGATGATGGATCTCCTGTAATTTAGCTCTTTTTGAGGATACACCCACATTGTGTTGTATTAGCCCTCATTCACTACTCTCACCCCCCTATTAAAATCCTACATAATTCCAGCTAGCTACTTAGTTCGCATCTAGCAGTTTAGGATTCTATATTTCAATACCTTTTATCTTTGGTACTTTTTGGTACTCGGACATTGTATCAGATTCACCGCATTGTAACTTTTTGGTCTCATAGATCATTTTGGCCTTTTGAAGACGTTAATATAACATTTCATTTCATTCAACTCTCTCTCTCTCTCTCTCTCTCTCTCTCTCTCTCTCTCTCTCTCTCTCTCTTGATGCACCATCCTTGGCTCTTACACGGATGGAGACTACTAGACTCATTCGGCAGGATCTCAGCTTGATAGCAAGAGGACATGGATAGAACCATCACGGGAGTTGGGTACGAAGAGGGTTTTCTATAGAGAACATCTTCTTCAACTCACGACAGACGGATTTGTCACACGGCCCAGTTACATGGACACACATCTATCTCATAGGTTACGATGTGCTATTGGCCAGATTCGCACATCTTCACACCAGCTTGGGATTGAGACAGGTAGATTCAGAGGCATACAGCAGATAGTAGGATATGTCAGTTATGCCATGCAGAGCCAGAGACAGAGTTTCACTACATATGTCGCTGCACAGTCTACTATGAGATACGGGGACGCTTTCATTGTCTATTCAGAGATGGTTTTGACTCGTTAGACAGAGTCATGAGATATCAGGATCAAAGATGTCTCGGATTATTCCTACTTGAGATTCAGAGACATAGAAACGCTCTATTGAATGGGCAAAGACAGAGACAGTCCCAGAGACGCATCTCAGATTTCTTCAGTCTGAGTACCACAGAGTTAGAGGGGACACCACCACCAGAGAGCTCGGTTCCCACCCATACACACATCAGCGGTACTCTCATTGATCGAGCTATAGAGTTAGGGAGATCGAGACGACCGCGACTGAGGAGGGGAGCCACGCAGCACCGGCGGAGATTGCGGCAGAGGATCCACAGGATTCTAGCACGACACCCAAAATGTCGATCGGGATAGGCTTCATGCTACTACTATATTGTATCATGGTGACACTTATCCCCACTTTGTACCTTTATGGCATGATACCATTGCTCAGCCTACCAGCCACCCATAGGAGTCGGTAGCACTCCTATCAGTTCTTTGTTTGTAGTTTTCTTGTTTGTACCCAGACTGGTACTAGACTCATCATTGTAATCAGTTGGTCTCATAGGTCATTTTGGCCTCTTGTAGACGTTAATATATCATTTCATTTCATTCTCTCTCTCTCTCTCTCTCTCTCTCTCCTCTCTCTCTCCTCTCTCTCTCTCTCTCTCTCTCTCTCTCTCTCTCTCTCTCTCTCTCTCTCTCTCTCTCTCTCTCTCTCTCTCATTTTGGCCTTTTGAAGACGTTAATATAACATTTCATTTCATTCATCTCTCTCTCTCTCTCTCTCTCTCTCCTCTCTCTCTCTCTCTCTCTCTCTCTCTCTCTCTCTCTCTCCTCTCTCCTCTCTCTCTCTCTCTCTCTCTCTCTCTCTCTCTCTCTCTCTCTCTCTCTCTCTCTCTCTCTCTCTCTTCTCTCTCTCTCTCTCTCTCACAGAGCCAAGGCTTCCGTACCGCATGATATCATTTGAGCGGAATTAGCTACCCCCCCTATGGAGATTGAGGCGCTTACCAGATCAGTCTCCTTTGCACACAGTCTGTGGGATACTACCAGAGACAGATATGTCAGGGTGGCTCTAGAGTCCTCCAGACAATTAGCTCTTAATGGGGATACATCATGCTGGTATGCACAGATGGCATCATGGTTTCAGACACATGGTTTCACCATGGACAGGTTGCCTCCTTTTCAATACTCTCTACAGGCACCCTTGAGGTCTCTGACGCGGGTAGAGATTAATAGACTCATTAGTCGAGATTTGATCCAGCTAGGCACGAGGAGGACATGGATAGAGCCGATACAGGAGTTGGGCACAAAGATGGCTCTCTATAGAGAGCATCTTCTCCACCTCACGGGGGATGGGTTTGTGATTCGACCTAGCTATATGGACACGCATCTTTCTCATGGTTTGCGTTGTGCCATTGGCCAGATACGCACGTCCTCACATCAGCTCAAGATTGAGACTGACAGATTCAGAGGGACACCAGCAGATAGCAGGATATGCCGCTTATGCCATCTAGAGCCAGAGACAGAGGTACATTACATATGTCATTGCACAGTGTACTATGAGATACGAGGCCGCTTTCATTGTCTATTCAGAGAAGGTTTTGGGCCTCTATCTAGGGTCATGAGTTATGAGGATCAGAGATGTCTTGGGCTATATCTACTTGAGTTACACAGGCATAGAGAAACTTTACTGAGGAGAGCTAAAGAGAGACAACCCAAGAGACAGATCACAGATTTCTTTACACTAGATATTGTACACCCAGAAGAACAGACAGAGGAGCAGCCAACAGTGGAGAGGTCTGCCCGCACTACTGGCATTCTCATAGACCGAGCATTGGAGCTAGGGAGATCTAAACGACCCCGATGGAGAAGAGGAGCTACATAGTTTCGAAGGAGGCTACAGCAAAGGATTCGAGCCATACTTTTTCGTCGTCCAGAGTGCAGATGAAGATGGATCTCTATGAAGATGGATCTCCACTTCCCTCCCATATTGTCTACACATTGTACTGCTTAGTTAAAACATTTCACGCCTTTCACCTTTCACACCTATCAGCTTAGTTTAGGTTTCCGCAGTATTTATATTTTGTTATCCTAGTTTAATTTATTTTGTTAATCTGACTTTGTATCACATACACCGCATTGTAACTTTCTGGTCTCATAGGTCACTTTGGCCTTTTGAAGACGTTAATATAACATTTCATTTCATCTCTCTCTCTCTCTCTCTCTCTCTCTCTCTCTCTCTCTCTCTCTCTCTCTCTCTCTCTCCTCTCTCTCTCTCTCTCTCTCTCTCTCTCTCTCTCTCTCTCTTTTTTTGAGAAAAGTCAGGGCAATATATTACTGAGTACAATATAATCCCCAGCGGATGCCAAAATAGCCTATCACGTGGGGTGTACAAGCTGAATGCAAGGATGAGAGCACTATAGTGACAACTCGACTAGAACAATCTCATGGTGGTCGGTGTGATGAGTGGAGGAGAAACCACCAAGGAGGGGGCATAATGCCATGTAATCTGGCCACCTGTAAGGGTGAAGAAGAGTGGGGATCGGACCCAACGCCGAAGGAAGGCAAATCGACGAGCCTCGGCTGCTCGAGATGTACCTGAGGAAGAATCCCACTGCCATATCAGGGTGTGAATGATGTCCAGCCAAATGGCAGTGAGGGTATCCTGAAGGAGCTGTGGAGCCGCACTTAGAATGTGAAGACAACGAGCTCTCCAAACATTCCATAGTGTAATGCTAGTGATGACTGAAAAAACTTCATCACGTGTCTGAGGATCCCCCTGCCAAGCAATCTGTGGTAGCATAGCCAAAGTCCCTCACCGATAACCAGTCGAGGTAAGCATAAAGGCTGGATCTGTGTCTGAGCCCTCGTAGAAAAGATGCGGGCCGGGCATCGGCATCAACCATGAGACAGATCCCCAAGTGAGAAATCCTGCGCAGACCTGCCTGCTGCCCTGCTGCGCGATTACGCCCTGCTGCCACGCGCGACCTGCTGCCTGCGCGTACGTACCTGCCTGCTGCTGCCTGTCTACGCTGCCTGCGCGAACCCTAAAAGTCGCAAGTAGCCTGCACGTACCTTCTGCAGCCTGCGCGTACCTGCTGCTGCCGCAACGAAACCCTAACAGCCCGAAAAATGAACGCTGTGAAACCCTAATTGCGCGAAACCCTAACAACCCGAAAAACCCTAACTGTCCGAAACCCTAACTGTGAGAATCCCTAATTGTGCTCTGCGCGCATCTTTCTACTGTCTGCAAGAGAGAGAGAGAGAGAGAGAGAGAGAGAGAGAGAGAGAGAGAAAGAGAGAGTCCAAGCTTCACTTCGGGTCTTGCTTTTACCGTTTGTCAGTCTCGCCCATTCTTCATGGCGGCTTTGCCAGTCTCGAGTGCTACACACGGCGCTCCGTCACCACTTGCCTGTCGCGTGGACTGCACTGGCGACCTGTTGACACGCATTGACTCCAAAGTACAACACTTGGCACAGCATGCCTTGGTTGGCCGGATGATTGGACAGTCTCCACCTCGATCTTTTATACGTGATTGGTGTCAGACTGCATTGGGCACTACTCAGGGACGGATCTCGGAGCTTACATTCCTTGGCAGGGGCATATTCATGGTACGTCTTTCAGATCCCGCTACTGCCTCAGCTCTCCTGGCTCGCTCTCCGATACTCTCTGATCGCAGGATGATATACTTGACGAGGTGGTATCCCGAATTTACTACTGAGGAGTTTGACAGTCAACACCTTATTCCCAGATTCCCTCTGACGCTCTCCTTCCCGGATATGCCTCTCCATTTTATTGATGAGCATCTCCTTCAAATGATTGCTGCTCATTTTGGCACGGTAGTTCCAGGATCCTGCATCTTCTCATCTGGCCCACCTCGCATTCAGGTCTTGGTGTTGGGGATACTTCATTACCAGATACAGTTACTGTGGCTGTGCGCGATCGAGACTACTCTCTCCGAATGGTAGTCACTGGCCGCCCAGGACAGTGCTTACGCTGTCACGAGATGGGACACTTGGGGTGGGATTGCCCCACCCTGCCACGCCATCGGCGGCAACAACAGCCGGCTCGTGGCACTCATGCTCAGCCACGTGGTCAGCGTCAACAACCGGTTCCTCCTACTACTACTCGAGCACCTCAACAGCCTACAGGTGCTCCTCGAGCTCCGACCCTCCATGTTCCTCCCTCCGCTTCAGCTCCCACTGAGGCAGCATGGCAAACAGTGGGTCGTAACCATTCCTTCCGTCCTCGTCAGCAACCAACAACGCATGCAGCCCCCAATGTTACCTCTCCTTCTCCCTCTCAAGTTTCCACCACCCCCTTACCCCCTGCTTCTCCTCGCCATTCTTCTTCTTCGACACAGGATCACTTACCTCTGCTACCAGCTCCTCCTTCACCTGCAGTTCCCCCGCCCGCTCCTTCCCCTCTTCCCGAGGTCCCTGTTCCCATGCAGATGGATCATTCACCGCTACTACCTCTCCCTTCTCCTCCTCTTCCTCTCGCCCTTACTCTCCCCCCTCCACCTTCTGGTCCTCCCCCTCCCTCAGCAGCTCATACTTACGTCCCACGCAGTTTTCTCAGCTCTTGCCCTCTTTCCTGGGGCACTCATCGGGCTGAGATGTGCAGTGACTCAGAAGGGCCATTGTGGGTGCAGCTCTACCTTATGCATCACAAGACAGGTTGTGTTCCCTCTTTAATAGGCAGTCGCTCTCAGCCTACCCATTCCTTTTTCCTTCCATTCCACGCTGCTAAGGAATGGTCCGAGGATCAGGTTCTACATTTTGTGCACGCACAGACTATGGCTTAGCTTCATTTATGGTTGTCTACTTCCGCTCCTAATGTTTTGTCTCCTCACTACCCTTCATGTATTGGTGCTATGGAGTGGAGTGATGTTTATGCTTGCTATTCATTGCCTATGGTCATTCATGTATCCTCAGATGTGGTGCTTCCTATGTCTATGCGCATTTGGGGTGTCAAAGCTGCAGCATCGGTAATGCAATGTAAACAAGCTGAGGTCTGCAATTGGTGCAATGAGACACCATATCTTAGAGAGGGCTTGCGGGTTGCTTTCCCCTCTCTCTCTCTCTCTCTCTCTCTCTCTCTCTCTCTCTCTCTCTCTCTCTCTCTCTCTCTCTCTCTCTCTCTCTCTCTCCCCACCCCGCACGCACATTCTGGCAACACAGTGGGCGCTGCAAAGAAGCTTGAGGAGATAGAGCTCACGCTATCAGGTTTACACACACACACACACAAGCATACTTCAATACGAAGATCTTTGTACTGAGTTTCAGTCATAACTCTAGAGAAGCAGGGCAAACTCAGCCATAATGAAGCCTAGCACTAAACGAAGCATTAAATACAAAAATCTAGTACAGTAATGAGGTGGAGCATATGCTCTTTGGAGAAAGCATCTGCCTAACTAAAAACCTTCCCACCTTAACTCCACCACAATGCTAACTGAAGATAAAAAGCATAACGTAGGATTGTCCCCTCCTCATGCATTTGCATACCTGAGCATATAGTTTCAATAAAAACTGCTTGCGTTGCCACAACATTTCTCATCGACACATATATGCAGTAATCTCAGTTTCCAAAGATGACAGTCTTGCTACTAGCAACTCATTGTTTCTATGGCCCATACATTTGTGGGCTGCAGCAGTCTCAAAGCTCCACAAATAATGTGTGATGCGCCATCTGACTATACATCCAGTGTTATATGGTTTGTTCACTAAATAGCAGAAAGAAGGAACTCCAAAAGGGATGCTTTAAAGAAGAACTCCAAAAGGCTTTGGCAGACAGGCCATCAGCTGTGGCTCTACTAATTCACATTTTAGCAGGCTTTACCTTAAATTTTCTATACGGACATTTAACTCATAAAACAATGATATAAATTTCTGCAGACGTAAATAAGCATTTCATTACTGTGTGGGCTCGAAAGAGAAGAACCTAGTTACAATCATACATACATCTTGTAGCTTTTTCTCTTCCAGTCTATCCCTCTTCCTCTTGATGTTCCTGCCCACGGCAATAGGCATCTTTTGACCCTTCTTTGGCTAACAAACATTCAACACAAAGGAATTTAGAGTTCAGACCAACAGTATTTGGATTCTGAAAGAGAAAACAAGTAAAAATCCTTTACCTTGGATCCCAAAGCAATCATCTTTTGTGTCTCAATTTCCTTTCTCTTTTTCCAACTCATTTGAGAAGTTCCTACACCAAAACAACAAATGTTTGCGACTATGAATTGTAAGGTCTCAGGAGAAAACCACAACCAGGATAAACTTAGGACCTCATTTGTTGCTGACTCCTAAATCAGATATTTTCCATTTTCATGTATACGTGTAAAACAAATGAGCTTAATTTAAATGTCTGTCTAAGCCAGCCCATTGTGAGTTGCTTCTGCTCAATAAATAATGCAAATTAAGTTCTGGCAAATCATGGGTTTTCCAGACTCTGTTGTTGTTATTACTGATGTTGGACCTCTACTCAGAATGCGGTTTCCTCAAGAGTATCACTATATTAAAAAGTCTCAAAGATTTTTTAAAAAGACAGCATTAATGAAAGTTTGAAACGATATAGTCAGAAGACAGATCCTTTCCTCAGGCATCGTTCATATTTATTACATATGACTGAGTTGGTGTTCTAGAAATTACCTAGTTGCTCTACTTCCTTAAAAATCTTGTCAAACTCCTCCTTTTGAAGCTTCTCTTCATTATCCATGCTCACAGATCGCTGAGAACTCACATTGCTTAGAGTATTTGAAACTCTTGGAGACTGCAAGCATAAAGATAGACAATCCTGAGCAAGATCTTTGCACAGCAAGGGCTAACCTAAGAGCCAACAAGCACATGTTCAAGATGTCTTTTTCCATATTAATCAAAACAGGAATCACACAGTTCATGGCCACAGCTTAAACAGAGCTTTCTAGCAGGCAGCCATTTGTCACAGTGAGTTTTAGCTTCAGTTAGCCCAAAACAGAAGATTTGCCACTTGAATGAAGGACATAGACGTTCTACATAATAAGCCCCACAGATCCTTCAACAAAAACAAGAAAATGCAAGTGGCGAGTACATTCTCCTGCCCAAACCCTGATACCTAGTCACAGTCTCCAATGGTTTGATACACTGAGGTTCAGTTAGTCACACAACCACTCACCATAGTCACCTCAAGAAATGGAAACGGCAGAAACAGCAAAGGAAAAACTGGACTGTCAGAAGGTCAAGAAACGGCGTTTCTTTCAATTAAGAAATTAACTTGGTGTACAAACTACTATAAGACTTAAAACATGTAGAGAGGCACCCACAGAGCCAGAGGAGAGAGCAGTACACACTTAGTGCAGAGTTTGCATACAAAGAAATGCAGACGCATAAAAATGATATGCACGCCAAAAGATAATTGATTGCAGAATAAAAGGGGACAACCCCCCCCCCCCCCCCCCCCCCCCCCCCCCCCCCAAAAAAAAGGAGGTCAGAAACACCGTTTCTCCTGGTCCAAAATGATGGGAAAACAGAGGTCAATTTCTTTGGGCAAAAAACTCCATTTCTTGTTACTATGCCACCCACATAGACAGCTCTCCATGTTGTTGAGTTTGTCACGTGCACATCTAACCCTATGTGCATGTGGACAAGCTAACTCCTATCTCTACGGTTTAGGACATCCTAGGAAGGGTTCTAGCACCCTTGTGAGCCTACACGTAGGACGTGCATGTCCAGGCACTTTACAGTAGCTGCATACCCACAGCCAGTGTCTGCTAGGGATAGGCACTAAAGAGTGTTCCCATACAGTTGCATTGGTACCCTGCCTAGGTATTTATCTGCATGTGAAGCACCTCTTATTAGTAGTCCAACTTATTAATAAGTGACATTTTAGCCAGCAATTACCAAATCGTGGGTTTTTAGTGGCATTGCCCGACCAAACTTCAATTCCATACATAAGTGACCCTACGGATCACTTCTAAGGCATAATTCAGCATAAGTCAGAACCCTCAGTACCAGCACCAAGTAGCTGTCACAAGACGGGCACCACCTGCCACTAGAAAAGAACAGACTAAACAGACTTTTAGCACTTCAATAACACCTGAACTGAAAGAGAGAGACGACACGCGACACGGAGTGGCGGAATTCCACCCAGAGAGTATTGGCCCCCCTTTCGGTATTTCTTTATATTGCATCAACACAATACAAGCCGATACTCCAGACTCTGCACCTTCTCCAAGAAGCATGCTAGAGAATGAGCCCTAACCTCATATTTAAAGGCCCTTGGCCTAAAAAGCAATTACAGTGAAAAGCCTTCAAACTCAAAGGCATCTGGTCCAAAAGCAAAGCCAAAAAGCTGCCAGCGCAATCTACGGAAATCCGTACAGCCTGCCATGTCATCATGTCAACGCAATTTTCGGAAACTGCCACGTCATCAGTTTGTTACAATAGCCATAGACCTCAGCACTGAGGTCTATGGCGTTTTTGCGCTAGATTAGCCTACAGGACCCCATCAGCATTATCGTTTTCAGTTTTCAGCCCAAGACGGCAAATCAGTCAATGTTTTTTCAGCCCATCCTTGACGTCGGCCATAGCAAATCAGTCCATAGCCTCATCAAGCTTGAAGATCCCATTCAGCATCCCTAGCATGCATTTTCAGCCCTTAGCCTTGTAGATCCAAGCATCTACACTAAGATCCCACCAGCTTCTCAGCATTTAG
>NW_028221415.1:0-36413 GCF_014529385.1 Adiantum capillus-veneris | reverse complement strand
TCTACATAAAGAACCACAATGAGAAGTATATCACCTCCGTTTACATACAATGTGCTTTTTGTTGGACTTTTATGAAAGCCTTGTTTGACCAAATGAGTGTCAACTTTCTCATACCAAGCACGAGAAGATTGCTTCAACCCATACAAAGGCTTGTTACATTTGCATACTTTGTCCTCTTTTCCTTTCTTGACAAAATCGCGAGGTTGCGTTACATAAACTTCCTCAAATATGTCACCATGTAAGAAAGCAATAACAATGTCTAATTGATGTACATCTGAACCAAAATGAGTTGCCAATGCACATAGAAAATGTGCAATAGTCATAGGACAAGTGGGAGCAAAAAGTCTCTTCATAATCTATGCCTTTTTGTTGTGCATAACCCTTTGCAACAAGTTGAGCCTTATGGCGATCGCTCTCACCATCCGGCTTGCATTTCAACTTGTAAACCCACTTTGTACCAATGGTCTTTTTGCCAAGAGGCAAATCACATAAAGTCCATGTGTCATTTTCTACAAGTGCATCATATTCTGATTGCATGGCAGCCATCCAATTTTTTGAATTTTTTGCTTCATCAAAAGACAGAGGTTCCTCAACATCATGTAAGCTAGACACAGCCAAAGCATAACAATCTGATGCATAAGATGCATGGCAAGAGCCTGAATGAGTACGACTAGACAAAGGTGCATCCAATTTACTGTCACGCAATGTATGTACCAGTCATTTTGGCATACCTCTAGGCTGCTCAGTTTCAGCCCTTTCCTCATCAAGTACATCATGTACATCTGCATCAGTAATAGGATGATCTGTAACATTTCTGAAACTCCCATAGGCTGTACATTTGCCTCATTGGAATTTACATTCGAACTTCCACCACTAAAAAGAGGCAACAAAGTGTCATAAATGTCTTATGAGCTTACATTATTGTCTCTAGTACATGACAGCAAGAGATTTTTATTGCAACTGACAGGTGGAAAAGGCTTGACCGAGCTAGGTTATTGCAAAAGGATATTATATTTTGTGTACATTTTATTATTCAAGTGCTCTTTTATGAACTTTGGCCAATTATGACCAACCGGCCAATTTGTAACCAATTTGACTATTCAAGAAATCTATAAATCAAATACGTGCAAGAGGGAAATGGTCACTCTTGTACGGGGGGAGATTGCACCGAGTGTCTGTGTACTCTTCCCTCCTCTCCCCTCTTCTCTCTCGCCGTGCCGCCGTAGCACTACGCTCTAGGAGGTGCGCCTGCATGTTCTCTCTTGCTCTCTCCCATTCTCTCCCCCTCTCTATTCGTGGTGGCATCGATTATGGTGCACAAGTTATTTGTCAGGTATACAATTTTGTCGATTATGGCTTGCAGTATGTTGTTTTTGCTATTTTGGAGGGCTGTCCGTGCTTCCGTTTGTAGCAGTGGAATCAGAGCCTTGGTTACATACGCTCTTGGTAACAAGGAAAAAAAAAACACTCGAAGTGTACGGGTTGCCCTTCAACAACATATCTCTTCGCGATTGGACACTAAAGCCAATCACATGGTTCTATTTTATTTTATTCAAAGTTTTTTTTCTTCTTTCTTGATGTTTTATATATGTTAATGACAATACTTGTTCAATTTGTAAAATGAGGGAAAGTAATAAGATAATAAGAATAATAATATTTCGAAAAGCCAAAATGTTGTTAATATAGTAATTAGTTCTTCTTCGCATCATATAATTAATAATGGGGTGCATATAAGGATGTATGCAATTAGCAGAATTATTTAATTAGATCAAAGATATATATGTGTAAGAATAAGAACCAAGAGGAATTGTAGTGGAAAGGAGCAAAGTAAAATAAAATTATTTGAATATGCTGGATCAATCTTAGACCTCTTGCTTCAATGTGAGCTCCGCCCTTCTCTCTCCTTAGCTATAGGAACAAAGCCCCAAGAGACTTGGCAAGGTATCAAAAATTTTATATTAATGTCTGTTAATTTGACAGATTCGCCTAGCTTGGGGATAGTAGCCATAGCTTTGAACTCTGCATCGGCTGCTACACCCACAAGAATCAATCATCAACGACGTCATCCATAGCCAATGAACATGAGCAATCATAGCTAGCGTCCACCCAATAACCTTCTAACGACTCCTCCTCACGAGCTACGATACTTTGGCCGTGAACATTCAGTTAACTACAGGTTCGCCACTCGCGTGCCCTCATACCTCTTGCAAGCCTACGACTACACTCTCATAGACTTAGGTCATGTCGACCACCATCATACGATTTCCCTTCCTCTCGGCTAGTCATCCCACACACCACCCTCTACACCCGTGCCGACCCCAACCAAGTCTTGGCCCACCCGCATGCATCGGATGAACTGGTGTCAGCCAACTTCTCTCTAGCTCACCCTCAGGACTAAGTGGCACGGGCATGGGAGGGTGGGATCTACGGCGGGGCCATTGTGGCCGCAGATCCCAATGGTTGCACCGAAAGTAAATTAGGGTACCCTATATTACTTTGTATAATAAAAAGTAATCTAGGGTACCCTAATTTACTTTTAGCGCCCACCCTAATTTACATGTTTTAAGTAAATTAGGGCCCCCACGTTTCACAAAGCATGCATGGCGTAGTGGTTAGAGTAGGCGCCTCTCATGCGTGAGGTCCTACGTTCAAGCCCGACGCCCCAAAATGGGGGTACCCTAGATTACTTTCGAAATGCGGGTACCCTAGATTACTTTTTACCCTAGATTGCAAAATTAATCTAGGGTACCTGCATTTGGGATCTACGGCCCACAATGCCCCGCCGTAGATCCCACCCTCCCATGCCCGTGCCACTTAGTCTTGAGGCTAGCCCACAACCACCGCACACACACAGTCCAAAATCCCCCATAGGTCATCATTGTTTTCCATGCTTTACAGTCTCTCTCTCTCTCTCTCTCTCTCTCTCTCTCTCTCTCTCTCTCTCTCTCTCTCTCTCTCTCTCTCTCTCTCTCTCTCTCTCTCTCTCTCTCTCTCTCTCTCTCTCTCTCTCTCTCTCTCTCTCTCTCTCTCTCAGCCACCAAAGCCGCCAGAACCTAGCATCGACAATACTTCTTGGTGTTCCACAAAAAAGCAGTCAAGCGCTCTCCCTCTCCACAGATCTCACAAGAAGCTCTAGATTGGAAGTTAAGCTCTCTCCCTCTCTCAATTGCTCATAGCCATGAAACATCATGCAGTTCTGTAGTTGACACGCATCACCTACCCCAACCCCCTATCTTGTTCTCTCCTAGCCGTTGAATTCTCTCTCTCTCTCTCTCTCTCTCATCACCTTATAGCGACCATACTGACTGTACTCACGCTCTCTCTCTCTCTTTCTCTCTCTCTCTCTCTCTCTCTCTCTCTCTTCACACGCACTTGACCTTGGTTGCTCTGCAATCTCACCCACTTTTTATTTGTGGTCTGCATGGAGTCCCCCAGCCACACAGACCACAAGTCCACAACCATCCTTGTGAATCTTTCTCTCTCCCCCATGTTCACAACTGTCGGCTTTTGTCCCTCAGCGCCCCAGTAATCTAACTGCCCATCTCTCTCTAACTCTTTCAAGGAGCATGCAACCATAGTACACTCCAATCAACTCGTCAAGTTATTCCCTGTTTCCACTCATCGACCCCTTTTTTTCCACTCCAATTATCGTTTTCAATCTCTCTCTCTCTCTCTCTCTCTCTCTCTCTCTCTCTCTCTCTCTCTCTCCTCTCTCTCTCTCTCTCTCTCTCTCTCTCTCTCTCTCTCTCTCTCTCTCTCTCGACCACGCAATGCTTGTTCCTTGCCCATCCGACTGCAGAAACCATCCAAGGGCATGCAAACTTTCACCCAACAGATTTTGAACTAGTTTCTATACTGCTGCAGTTGGCGCTGCCATCACAGCCGCATGTCCTCTCTCTGCAAAGGCATGCTCTTCATGTATCCTCAATATGTTGCCTCCCAGTCTCTCTCTTTTCCCCTTCCCAGTCCAACTACCTGCAGAAGCGAACACTGTCGAATCTCTTCAACGACTAATAACGACTGCTTATAACAGTAGCTGGCATTGACGAAGCTCGGCAGCAGCCACTGCAATACTTTCTCAAACAATGTCCGATGCAGCCTCATTGAGGAAGCTGCTAATGAAGATTTCTTTCCTTTTTTTTTCAACTTTACTTCCTTTTAATTTGTACCCAGGCATTGGATTAGATTCACACGAAGTTTGGCCTCATATTTAATTTTAGCCTTTTGAGGATGTTTAATGCAACATTTCATTTCATTTCTCTTTTTTCCCATTAACGACTCCCTACAAAGAGGCTGGACATTCACAAAGCTTTTCAGTGCTGACAAGTGCAATATTCTCTCGGCCAACGTTTTCATCTTCACAATCTTTCATTTTACTACATTTTATTTTTCTGTCCCCGGACATTAGCTTAGATCCATAAGACTTGTATATCAGTTGGTCCCATAGGCATTTGACAAACGAGTAATTTAATTTTCACAAAATAATTTGAGTGAGTAGACGAGAGATTCACTTTTGTAATAAAACTTCAAGCAAACGGTGATGATAATTGCGATATGGAACCAATACAGCTCTTAATAACGAAGAAGAAAAACCATGGCTGCTCAGCTAACTCCCTGAGCCTCTATTGGTGCCCGGCATCAAACTCTTGGCCACTTTCTCCTTTTCACTAGTTTTAACACTACTGTCCACTCATCTAGAAAATGGCACAATTTTTTTTTTCTCCAAAGTATTGCAAACTCGATTGAAATCACATGCCTATTGTTTTGGTCTCTCATTCATGAATTTGCTCTCATAAAAAACCATTGGAAGTCCTTGTAAACGCATATGTATATCAACTTATGGGCTAGAAACGATGATCCTCATAGCAACTAATTTTCCATTTGGTGCTAAAGTTTTATTTATAAGTCTTCATTTTATCGTCATATAGTTTATCTTTAGAAGTAGCATTGGTAGAACCGACGGTTTTTCTTACATAATGCACCACTAATACACACGAATATCCATTTAGAAGTGGGATGTATCTCTAAAAACAAATTACGTCCGTACCCATATGATGCCACCCTGTTCTTTCTCTTGCATTGTCCATCTCCATTGGGATAGCGGCCTATTCATTAATCCATGAGCAAGTCATATTCCTTCCCTTCTCATTGTATATCCAAGCAGAACTAGCATAATCCCTAGCTGCTACATCCTATTTGGAATGATTGTAAGTCCTGTTTGTCATGTTGACCTTTCTCAGTCCAAGATTCCCATTGCCAACGTAAGTCCATAATTCTATGATTGTTCCCTCACACTGAGGCATTGTAACAGTCCCAAATCAAGTCCATTCTCAAACCATATTTGGCTCTTCAAGACTCATACACACCACGATAATGAGGCTATTTGTCTAATATCCACTACTCATCCTATTTTAAATTATTCTATCCTATCTTTGTTTTCACATTATCAACTAATATCATCGATAAATCTTTGCATCTATCACACAAAAATTTGTCTCTAATGTTGAGAAATACACTACAAGAAAATCTACCTCAAACACTGTAAGAACTGAAAGAGCTTCATGGTATGGAATTTGTAATGATTGTTCTCTTTCCTATCGCATTTATCTAGCTCTCACTTTGGTTACTAATTAAATACCAATGCTCCCTCTTCACGGACTTCACTTATTACAGGATGCTTCCCATTTTCTTTGAAAATTTTCTCATTACTCACACGACTTTCTTATTACTTACTTAATAGTCTATCTCCACTGGCTGCTGCTCAAACAACCTTTATATTTCCTAGTTTTTCGATCATCCTAAGTATGTATATTTCAGTAATAAGTAGGATAATTGGTCATGAAGGTCACTAGTCACACCATAAATCCCCTTATTTTAATGTTACAGTGTTACTTATCAATACATTCAGGTGATAATCCACTAACACTATTTTAAAAGATTCTTGATTGGCATTCTTTCTGTACCGATCCACTATCTAACCTGATCTCTTACTAAGCACTTCATTTATTAAGTATGCTAACACTCTTGTCTAAAACTGCGACAACCTCTGGATGTGCCTACTGCTCCCATTCAAAAAGACAACAACACAGTTACAACCCTCTCCAGCTTGTATGAGTATTCTATTTTCATGCGACCCCCTAATCCAAATTGTCACTCTTTCAATTATAGATTTCTATGCACGCGCACATAGGTACATACATTTTCAAATGAAAATATCCTCCAGGTATGTCACTCCAGTACATCACACATTCTTTTTATCTGCATTGTTTTGTCAACTGAATACTCCAACTCTGCTACCATTAGGACTTACTACTTGCACTGTATGCAATTTTTATTGACATGATTATTCATTAGTGATGCAGCTCCTCATATGAGCTAGGGTGCTCTGGGATATCGAGCACAATTTTTAAGTGCTTTGCAATTGGAACATACTCTAATTTGGTGTCAATTATGTAGAAAATGGTTTTTTTTTATGCCTTGCTTGGTCCGATGGGTCACACACACACAGATTTGTCAATTTAGGCAGTGTGTAAGCATTCATCCTGTGCCGATTCGCTGCTCTAGGAAGCACACAACACACAACAGATTCAAAAATTTACATACTATCAGTGCAGATTCACCGGTTTAGGTAGCACAAGTGCCGATTCATCGATCTAGGCAGCACGTCGAGTGTAGATTCGCCGGTTCCGATCACAAAATCATGCTGCAGTGGCTGGCCACCACTGTAACTGGTATGATTTTGTTACCCGGCTATACAAAATGAAGGATATTGGATTTGGATTGGAAATGGGTACATGTTGGCAGATGTTTGCATTTGGATTTGAAATGGATATCTATTGATTTTGTATCGCGATAATGTTGAACTTGAGATTGATGAGGATTGATTATTGAATGCCGAGTGTGACCAATGATATCCTAATTCATCAGGGTATGACATATACTACTTATTCTAGTGGTATGGGACACTAGAATAGGTAGTATGTGGATGACAGCAGGCATAAACAATGTTCTTTAGTTTAATAAATTTTTCTTTTACTATGGGATATTTTGATACAGAATACTAATCACTATTTTTGACAAGTACGTTTACAGATTCATACTTTGCAGCTGAGGACAACTGCTTTCTAATGGAGAGGTATGTTATGAAATTGATATTTTACTATTATTGCAGCTGACAGGTGGAAAAGGCTTGACCGAGCTAGGCTATTGCAAAATGATATTATATTTTGTGTACATTTTATTATTCAAGTGCTCTTTTATGAGCTTTGTCCATTTATGACCAACCGGCCAATTTGTAACCAATTTGACCATTCAAGAAATTTATAAATCAAATACGTGCAAGAGGGAAATGGTACGAGGGGAGATTGCACCAAGTGTCTTTGTACTCCTTCTCTCCTCTTCACCCTTCTCTCTCACTGTGCCGGTGTAGCACTCCGCTCTAGGAGGTGCGCCTTTATGTTCTCCCTTGCTCTCTTCTACTCTCTCTCCCTCTCTGTTTGTGTATAGCAACGATTATGGTGCACATGTTATTTGTCAGTTATATAGTTTTGTCAATTATGGCTTGCAGGATGTTGGTTTTGATATTTTACAGGGCTTTTCATGCTTTCATTTGTAGCAATATCATTCATCGGCCTTGCAGCCTTGTACAAACCCTCTTTACAACGCTCAACCTCTTTTTCTTCCTTCTGCTCATGCCTTTAGTGCCAACGCTAGCTCATCCTTGACCCTACCCAAGCTTATCAACTCCTCTGTCTACCTCCTCTCGTGTTTGGTGGTGCTCTTCTTTGTAGCTCGACTTTTTGCACTCTCCTGCGGCTTTTACAACTCTCCTGCTACTTTCCCCAATGCACTATTCAAGTCATCCGCTTCTTTTTTTGTGAGGGCTATACCTAGACTCGACCCTACTCACCTCCCTCAGTCCTCCAGACCGTTCCAAGGAATGCTGTAGATCTATCTGCAGGTATCCCTCCCACTTGGGACCGACACTCAAACAGGACTCCGGTCTATCTCGAATGCCAACCCAAGAGGGTACATCCCTTCATTCAATGATTCTACCCGCTTCTCATAATCAATTTGTCCTTGACAGCTTTTCGCACCCAAAATCGTGATCCTTAGTCTTGATTCTCTTGATCTTTAACTTGAGGATCTGCTCTTGCTTGAGAGAGAGAGAGAGAGAGAGAGAGAGAGAGAGAGAGAGAGAGAGAGAGAGAGAGAGAGAGAGAGGAGAAAACAGAGAAAGAGAGAGAATAAAAAACCAAAGAGAGAGAGAGGGGGAGAAGACCAAAGAGAGAGATAAGGGGAGAAAACAAAGAGAGAAAGAGATTAGGTTAAAATTTAAATTAGATTAGGTTAGATTACATTTAGATTTATGTTTATGTTGAGTTTAAGGTTAAGTTAGAGATTTACGTTAGATTAGATTTAGGTGTATTTTGAGTTAGATTTATGTTAGATTAGATTTAGGTTTATTTACGTTAGCGTTAGATTAGATTAGATTTAGGTTTATTTTGAGTTTAAGATTAAATTAGATATAGATTTATGTTTGATGGACTAGCTTTTTTTAGGTTTAGGTTAGATTTTAGTGCATGTCAATGAAGGCGCGCTTTGCCCAAAGAGCAAACACTAGTTATACAACAATATGTATATTCCCATCAGAATGTGAGGGAAGCTATAGACGCGCACACACACACACACACACCCGTAGATACACACACACACAGCAAGAAGCTTGATAGCTTGAAGCTCCCTTACTTTGTTATGAGAAGTTCAAGTGTGAGTATGAGAGAAAGATACGAGTCTCCCTAAGTACAACGTACCACCACACATGCGTATAGTGTGTATATGTGGTTACACGGGGAAAAACCCTCTAGCCAGCACTAGAGTAAAAAGTGCCCGTGTATAGGGAAACGATTCACATCAAAACTACCCGAGGGACACGTGAGTGAAACAAACCCCCCTGGAGTGAATGATGTGAACATGTACAGGGAGGTGACAGATCAGCCCCCACAAGGTAACAAGCCTAAAGCTTTGCGAAAAGCTTCAAACTTTTCCCTTGTAAGAGCTTTGGTGAAGAAGTCTGCCACATTGTCTTGTGTAGGTACATACGCCAAATCAATATCTCCTGCATGTAGCCGCTCTCTGACATAGTGATAATGCACCTCAATGTGTTTTGTGCGAGCATGAAACATTGGATTCCTTGCAACTGCCAATGCACTCTGACTGTCAATGAAAATGGTCGTAGACTCATGTGGCTTCATGCATAGATCCATCAAGAGACGTCTGAGCCGTACACACTCCACCGTAGCCGTGAATTCTTCCCTGTACTCAGCCTCACAACTGGATTTGGCCACAGTTGGCTGCTTCTTACTCAACCATGATATGCATGATCCACCAAGAAGAAAGAAATTGCCACTAGTGGACACTCGTGTATCATAACAACCATCCCAATCACTATCTGTAAATACATGCAAGCATGGTTGATTATCTCTACCATATAAGAGACCAAAGTTCATAGTGCCTTTGAGGTATCTAAAGACACACTTCACAGCTTGCCAATGATTAGTGTTGGGGCTATGCACAAACCTGCTCAACTGGGAAACAACATATTGTATGTTTGGCCGAGTGTTGCATACATAAATTAAGCATCCCACAGCTTGTTGGTAGAGAGAAGTGTCAAATGCATCATCAAAATCCTCAATTGAGAACCTGAATCCTGTCTCAACAACTGGAGTTGAAATGGACTTGCAATCCTCAAAACCAAAACGATGAAGCAGCTTCTCAATGTATTTTTGTTGATGCATGATAATACCCCCCCTCAACGGAAACAAACTGGATACCAAGATAATAGCTCAAATGACCAAGATCTTTGATCTCGAAAGCTTGTTGCAAATCAGCCTTTAGTTCCTCAATTTTCAGCTCACATGACCCAGTCAAAAGCATATCATCAACATAAAGAACAACCACAATCAAGTCATTGCCATCTTTGCGTATGTAAAGTGTATTCTCAATCGGACTACATTGGAAACCAAGAGCAATCAAGTGCCGATGCATCTTCTCATACCATGCACATGATGCTTGCTTAAGTCCATACAAAGCCTTTCGCAAGCGACATACTTTATGCTCCTGACCTTTAATGGAAAAACCAGGAGGTTGTTTGACATAAACCTCTTCATGTAAGTCACCATTCAAAGATGCAGTTATCACATCCGATTGATGCAGTTTCCAACCAAGATGAGTAGCCAATGCAACCACAGTACAAATGGTAGTCATGCGTGAAGTAGGCGCAAAAGTCTCCTCATAGTCAATACCATATTGTTGCGCATAACCTTTTGCAACAAGTCTCGCTTTGTAGCGTTCAATACTACCATTAGACTTTCGCTTAACTTTGTAAACCCACTAAGTACTGATTGCATGCTTACCTTTAGGTAAGTCACATAACTCCCAAGTACCATTCTTGAAAATTGAATCCAATTCGGATTGCATAGCAGCCATCCACTCCTCATTTTCAGATGCATCTTCAAAAGATAGTGGTTCTTCATTACATGCTGTTGCAATGAGAGCTACATCCACAAAATCACTTGATACATGGCGAGTAGATAATCTTGTTCTACCACGCAAAGGAGCACTCAACTTGCTATCTTGTAAAGTTTTCTTCAGTCATCTTGGCATTGCTTGTGCATCCTTGATAGAAGTGCATTCCTTATGTAATTCCTAATCAACTTGTACATCATCAATGGGTTGAACTTCATGCTGATTTTCAGCCATGTTTGGATGCAAATTTTTAGCTCTTTGAACCTCATTTGACTGCTCTACCTGGTCATTATCCAATGTACCACTTTGAAACAAAGGCATAAGTGTATCAAACATATCTTGTGACCCAATAGTTGGCTGCGTTTTACGTTCAAGCAAGGGATGGGCTAAATTTTCAGCAAATACCACATCACGACTTACAACAATCTTGTCCGTTAATGGATGATACAAACGATAAACTTTACTTTCAGCACTATAGCCCACAAAGATACATTTTATAGCTTTGTCTTGCAGTTTGTGATGTTGTTGTGAAGGCACAAGAGCATATGCCAAACAACCAAACACATGCATATGGCTTACCATTGGCTTTCGACCATTCCAAGCCTCATAAGGTGTAACAACTCTCAAAGCTTTAGTGGGGCATCTATTCAAAACATAGTTTGCACACATGAGCGCTTCCATCCAAAACTTATCAGGAAGATGCTTTCCTTTAACCATACAACGTGCCATTTGCAAGAGAGTACGATTCTTACGATCAGCAACACCATTTTGCTGAGGTGTATATGTCACAATACATTGATGCATAATACCTTTGTCACGAAGAAAAAAATTAAACTCATGCGACATATATTCCCCACCACGATCTGTGCGAAGAGTAATAAGTTTGTTGCCACTGAAATTTTCAGCCATAGTCACAAAGCTTTCAAAGCATGCAAAAACTTCATTCTTTGCTTTTAATGGATACACCCAAGTATGGCGAGTAGCATCATTTATGAAGGTAACAAAATATACATACTTTCCAAAAGATGGAGTCTTCACAGGACCACATACATCACTGTGTACAAGCTGTAATTTTTTTGTAGCATGAACAGAACCATCCTTCGGAAAAGAGGCACGATGCATTTTTCCAAGTATACAACCTTCACAAGCATGCTGCTCAATGGAGCAATTGTGAGGGCCATACCAAGACTTGATCCTACTCAAATCCCTCAGTCCTCTAGACCCACTATAACATATGCACGGTATTATTTCCCTATGCGGTAAACATGCGGCGGATAAATGACTCGGTAACACCGGGCTATATTTCCGCACCTGCGCTATATTACCGCACTATTACGCGTATTTACTGCAGAAATACCCACGACGGTTACCAAGCAGAATTTATCGCCAGCATTACCGCAGACGGGTTTATTATAAAAAAACAGATGACCGTTTGGATTGTCCTTTGCAGGACCATCCAAAAGGTCATCTATTTTTTTATTTATTTAAGATATTTTACAAAATTATTATTAATTACAACAAAATATCACAATTGGACAATACATTGAGCCAAAAAAGAGATTGATAATTTCATTTACATAAGTGGAATTACAATTGGGGAAGGTATTGAGCCAAAAAATGATAGGTATTGCATTTACATAAAGGGCAAAAAAAAGCCCGCGTGTACAAAATAGAGTATGGTCATGTGGGATAGGGCAAGCGGGGCCCGCGTATACAAAATAGAGGATGCTCATGGGGGAGATGGTGGAATTTCGCGTGGAACTCCTTGACTCTGCAAAACCAGAAAAAGAAACAATTAACACTTTGTTATTTAATATTTGATATAAAATCAATAATTTGATCATTTAAATAAGATTAAACTTACATGTTGCAGACTTCTGCACTCATTTTCGAACTCCTTTCGAGAGATCATTTGATTTGCAAACAACCAACACCAAGTTTGATACTCGGTATGGTTCTCTCTATATCTCTGCACATCTCTGGTCGGGCGACTCATGGTAATGTTATACTGACAAAAAATAGCAACCAATTAATTAAATGAAAAATATTAGATTTTTTATAATAATACTAATATTTTTACTTACATATTTGTCTTTCCAAGCCGTTTTACCTCCCGAACCATAATGCGTAGGAGTCTGATGGGATCTGGCCTCAACTTGACGCATATACATCCTCGCACCTGTTGCCCTTTCGTCCTCTTTCTCTTCCATAGCTATCTCCCACTCCACAACATTTCCTGGCCGATAGCTATGCTCTAGAGACTCTATTGTCTTCTTTGCAGCTCTCCTCACACTAGATTTTTTGTTCTTGAGAAATGTTTTGACATGCTCTTGCAACCATTGCCTTGAGAATTGTTGCCCCTCAGGGTTGGGGAAACGCATGTGCATGGTTGTCTCTATATATGTGAGGTTGTAGGGATCTTGCTGATCAAATTTGAGAAAACAATTGATATATATGGAGTGGATTAATTGGTTAACGTGTGTGCGGAATCTCCTGCCCTGCGCTGTGTCCGAGATCCACCATACCTCCTCTATGAACCTGGTAGTATAACCCGCGAGCATCTGGTGAAGGCATGTCATGGTCCTCATCTTCTACTGGAGCAGGGAGCGGTGACTGTGGAGGAGTATCTGTAGTACTTCCCCCCCCCCCCCCCCCCCCCCCCCCAAAAAAAAACAACAACTAGCTTTGCTCCCTCGTCGAGATCGACCGGCGCTAACGCACGAGCTGCCCTGGCGCTAACTGCTAGAAGAGAACCGACGTGAATCTGGGGCAGAAGGTGGGATAGGTGATGGATAGGTAGACACCCGTGGCGTCGGACCCTGTGGCGTCGCACCCAACAGTGTCGGACCCTGGGGCGTTGGACCCTGTGAAGGAAAAGATGAACCTGGAGCTGTAGTTGGAAAACTCTGCACATACGGAGTGCCACTAGTCAGAGTAGAGACCTCTGATAATCCAAAAGCTGCTAGCTGCGCCGGTGAATAGCGCTATGTAAGGGTCTGTTGCGAGCCTAACCACTCAGCCAGAAGACGCAATGCCCTCTCCACATCTGGATCGGTCACAGGCACGACAGCGGACCCACCAAGAGCGTCCCGAAACCAGCCGAACCCTGATGATGATTGTTGAGGCGACGGATGTGAATGATAGGCAGAGAGAGCGTCGGGATATGACATCCCATCTACCATGAAATCCTCAATGCTGCGAAAGCGTGGTGTGGAAGAAGAATACATGGTCTGCATTTATTACGACAAATATTAAACTAGGGTATAAAAATTCGAATATATGATTAAAAATTTACACATTGATTTTTTTCAAACATTGGATTCTCTATAGTATCCAATGTTGAAAGAATCCAATGTGGAAAGAATTTAAGGTGTGTCTACAACCTATAAAAGAATCTTGCAAAGCCTTGAGTGCTAATAAGATATTAGTGTGTGTATTGACTAATAAGAGATTATTGTGTTTATGATTAGTGTGACCGATTGCGCGATCACTTGGACGGCCATTGGGGCCTAATACGTCACCTACGACTTAATCATGGAGGTATGTTATGTTTTTGTGTTGATTACTGTTTAATTTAACATAATTAGTGTTGGCTTGTGTAATTGGCTTGTGCACACACTAATTAGTGTGTTAACACACACTAATTAGTGTGTGCATTGGCTTGTGTAATTGGCTTGTGCACACACTAATTAGTGTGTGTTAACATACACTAATTAGTGTGTGCATTGGCTTGTGTAATTGGCTTGTACACACACTAATTAGTGTGTGTTAACATACACTAATTAGTATGCACATTGGCTATTGTAATTGGCTTGTGCACACACTAATTAGTGTGTGTTAACATACACTAATTAGTGTGTGCATTGACTTGTGTAATTGGACTAATTACACACCAACGTACACACTAACTAGTTTGGGATTACTGTGTGTAATTTGACTAATTACTAGTGTGTGCATTGGCCAATCCCATTGGTCAATGCACACACTAATCACACAATAAATAGTGTGTGTATTGGCCAATCCAATTGACCAATGCGCACACTAATTAGTGTGGGCATTGGCCAATCACCAATTGACCAATGCACACACTAATCACACACTAAATAGTGTGTGTATTGGCCAATCCAATTAACCAATGCACACACTAATCACACACTAAATACTGTGTGTATTGGCCAATCCAATTGACCAATGCACACACTAATTAGTGTGCGCATTGGCCAATCACCAATTGACCAATGCACACACTAATTAGTGTGCACATTGTCCAATCACATTGGTCAATGCACACACTAATAATACAATAAATAGTGTGTGTTAAGACACACTAATTAGTTTGTTAGCACACACTAATTCCAAACTAATTAGTGTGTACGTTGGCCAATCCAATTGACGGAGGCACACACTAATTAGTGTGCGCATTGGCCAATCACATTGGTCAATGCACACACTAATCACACAGTAAATAGTGACACTAATTAGTGTGTGCATTGGCCAATCCCATTGACCAATGCACACACTAATTATTGTGTACATTGACCAATCACATTGGCCAATGCACACACTAATTAGTGTGTGCATTGACCAATCACATTGGTCAATGCACACACTAATTAGTGTGTGCATGGCCAATCCCAAATTTAACATATTAGGTTTTGCAAGTAATAAATTTAACAAATTTGACAAATTTAACAAGTTTAGATTTTGCAAGTAACTAATAATTAACAAATTTAGGTTTTGGTGTGTCTTTACTTACACTAATTAGTGTGTGCATTAGAATAATGCACACACTAATTAGTGTGTGTAAAGAACACATGCACTAATTAGTGTGTGTGTGTATGCATGTGTATGCATGTGTGTGCATGCGTGTGTATCAGTGTATGCATGTGTGTATGCGTGTGTGTGTGAAAAAATCAAAAAACATACCAACAAAACTTACATGGAATTGAAGAGCTTGTTGGGAGAGGGTAGGAGAGTGGAAGAGTAGAGATGGTGGAGAGTAGAAGAGTAGAGATGGAGGAAGAGCTCAAGGTTGTGAGGTTCGCGCTCTCGGCTTCTGTGGAGAAGACGATGCAATTTGAATTTTAGGGTTTTGAATTTCGCAGGGCACGCGGGTGCCCTTATTTATAAAAAATTTTGAAATTTGAATTTCCGCACCTTTTACCGCATGCTTTACCGCCATTGTTACCGCGATATTTACAGCGACTATTACTGCGGCGCAATTTTGGCCCATCCACACAGATGGCCACGTTCTGACATTATTACTATTGATTTCCAAAATCTATTGGTACTATGTTTTTTATAAAATGTATATAAAGTATTCCTAGTACTTTGAAAATGACATTTTTACCTAAAAGTTTTGATTACCATGCATGTTAAATTTATTTATTTTTACTTTTTACTGATATTTTATTAACATTTTTTGGTAATTTGATTTTAATTAGTGTATGTAATTTATTAATGTCGGTTGCTTGGGATGATTTTGGCCCATCCACTGAACCGGATAGATCACGGTGGTTGGCCGAGCGATTACCATGCCCATGCGTGCGGTGCAAATGCGCCATTGCTCGACTCGACGGATATGTTTGAGCCATGTAGAAGATTATGGACTATGGCACGATCCTCGCAAGCGTGCACGGATGGAAACAAAGGATCCGCGAACTGTAGCGGCTATTGACGTCACACCTCATTGGCGTGTGGTTGGTGGAGGAGGGGAAACGAGGGTGGAAGAGCGCATGCGCCAGGAATCCATTAGAGAGGGAGGAAGCACACCAAATCATCCAATTGTTGCTCCCTCTATGAGTGACCACATCCCATCTCCTTATGTGGATGCAGAAGACGACCATTTGCATAGAATGGTTGAGGATCTCCTTGCACAAGAGGAGGAGCATGAACCAGAGTGTGCATGCGAAGAAGCTTCCGAAAGAACGAGGAGTGAGCTACTCAATTCGGCACACACCGTACTATATGATAGATGCTCTTACTCCATTTTAAGGACATCTCTCGAAGTCCTTAACCTTCAGGCGATGTTTGGATGGAGCAATGCTAGTGTCGACGCACTTTTGAGATATGTATACAGATTGTGAAGGATGCTCGTAAAATTGCATAAATTAGCTTCTAATGTACTTTCTTCTTGTGATAGGTTGCTAGGAAAGATGCTGCTAGCTGGAAATCACATACCAGAGAATAGACGAAAAGCACTTGAAGTGGTGATTGCATTAGGGATGGATTATGATCGCATTCATGCTTGCGTGAACGATTGTGTGGTCTTTCGTAATGAGCATGCCGATTGTGACACATGTCCATCGTGTGGGGAGCTCAGGTTCAAAGAAGGAATGCAGAGCAACAAAATTCCACGTAAA
This sequence comes from Adiantum capillus-veneris, assembly GCF_014529385.1. Taxonomy (NCBI): domain Eukaryota; kingdom Viridiplantae; phylum Streptophyta; class Polypodiopsida; order Polypodiales; family Pteridaceae; genus Adiantum; species Adiantum capillus-veneris. The sequence continues at coordinate 19,524 of NW_028221415.1, read as the reverse complement.
GTTTTGAGGCATTTTCCACTCATCCCTCGCATCCAACACATGTTTAGATCGAAGGGTACGAGCGAGCGTTTGAGTTGGCATGCAAAAAATCGCTCCACAGATGGTATTATGAGAGTGCCAACTGACTCACTAGCGTGGAAGCACATAGAGGACACATGGCCAGAGTTCAGGGATGATCCTCGTCACTTGAGGATTGGTTAGCTAGTGATGGAGTGAATCCATTTGGGCACTACTCTACTTCATGGAGCACTTGGCCGGTGGTGGTTTTAAACTACAATATTCCTCCTTGGGAGGCAAAAAAAAGGGAAACATTTTACTATCACTTCTCATTCCAGGAAAGCACAAGGTAAAAAACATGGATGTATATCTACAGCCTCTTATTGATGAGCTTCAAGAACTATGGAGAGGCATAGATGTCATTGACATTTCACGGCCACCACGAGACCGCAAAGCCGTCATCAAGTGCATCCTCATGTGGACCATGTATGATTACCTAGGATTTGGAGAGGTATCTGATAAGTATGCATATGTTAATTGTACTCTTTGCTTTAGGTTTATCATCTCATGTGTAACGTTTGTTTACCTCTTGGCAGGATTGGCAACATCTGGACATAGTGCGTGTCCCACTTGTGGCCCTTCCCTTGTGACAGAGAGACCTCCTCTTCTTGGGAAGGTGATCTATCCCAACAACCATCGCTTCCAACCTCCTTCACATCGTAGATATGCTCCCCCTATCAATGGAGTGCAGCCGTTCCATTGGAACATGGCTGATTGGGAAAAGCATTGGGAGGAGCATCATGGTACCGCACCGCCTCCCAATGGGTTGCCAAAGGGTATGTCGAGGTACTCAATCTTCTTGTCGCTTCCCTATTGGGCTTCGTTGAAAATTCAGCACTTATTGGACCCTATGCATGTATTCAAAAATGTTGGGCAAGCTATATGGGATCACATAATTGGCAAGAAGGATTCATTGGGTGATAGGGAAGATTGAAGAGCCATGAGACGTCTCCCCCCTTCAGCCACGCCCCGCATGGGGGAGCGGGGAAAGATGATTCTCCCAAAAGCACCGTGGATACTGTCAAAGGCAGATCAAGAGCGGACAAAGCAAGTTATTGCATCCATTAGAACTCCAACGGGATATATACGGTCACTCAAAGGTGCTTTCACAAAAACCAAAAAGGGTGGCTCCACTCAATTGTATGGATTGAAATCCCATGATTGGCATAAAATCCTTCAGGTAAGAGTAGAACAGTTTGTGGTGTCTATGTGTCCTTATATATAGGTTGACATTCACTAAGATGTTTTATTGTTTGTCGTTTTTACTTCCCATAACTATTAGTGGTTATGGGGACACTAAGGTGAAGGCTGCAATATTCAAAGTGGGTGAGATTGTGAGGTAATGGGTTTTTTTCAAGTACTATATCATGTTGTGCATGCATGAACAATGGAATTTTTTTTCATCTACTATATTATTTGTGCCCTGTAGATTTGTGAGCTCCAAGGAGATAGAAGTAGAAGCCATACCAGTAGCCCATCAGCTAGCAGTAGAGGCAGTGTGTGCTATTGAGGATGCATTCCCACGTACAATGCTTGTTAGCCAAATACACCTACTGCTTCACCTTGTTGAGGAGATTTCCATTTGTGGGGTGGTTCACTCTAGATGGATGTTCTTCTTGGAGAGATTCTTGAAGACTTTAAAGGATTTTGTTAGATTGAGGTCACAACCGAAGGTATGAAAAATCAATACAATATAGATAGCATTTATACGCTATGGAGTTACTAATAAAAATATGTGGTTTTTATGTTTTCAGGCGAGCATGGCAGAAGGTTGGGTGGTGCAAGAGGCATTTGTGTATGTCTCACAGTATCTCATCACAGTGGATCCATCATTGCCTCGTCTGTGTAGTGAAGAAGAGGATCCTAGGAAGCACTCAACCATTCCCAGTGGAAAAGGCTCACTCTTGGTCATGGATAGAGAGTTTCATGCCATAGTCAACAACTACTGTTTACTCAATGCCACTATCATGACCAAATGGGTCAATATGTACTTGGAAGCCCGCGCAGCTAGAGAAAGGGAAAGAGATGCATGGAAGAGGTCCCATGGAGGTAGACGTGCACCTCCTTTTCCTAAAGAGTTTGCAAAATATCTTGATTTGATTCAAGTAGAGTGGATCCATAATGCCATGACCAATGCCAAAGCAGAAGGAGAACAAATAAGCCCTAAAGAATGGGAGTATGGGCGAGGATGCTTGCGCAAGGTGAGTGTGTATATGTTATGTATGCATGTATGCAAATCACTTAATGAAATGCGATGTAACCTCTTATGCATTGTGATTGTAGGGTCTCATTTTCAACTCCATTTGGTCCGAAGGCCGACATTTTTGCACCCGCAAGATAGATGAGCGTCGGACCACTAATGATTGTGGCATGATGGGAAAATTTGACACAACAACAGATGAGGTCAGATATTGTGGTACTATAGAGAGAATAATCAAAGTGGATTTCAGATCTTTTCACAAATTCCTCTTTGAGTGTCGATGGTTTGCGGGTGAGGTCAAAAGACATGAAAATGGGCTCATTATGGTGGATTCCACCCAATTCCATCGGGGAAAAACTGACAACTTGGTGTATCCTAGTAGTTGCGAGCAGGTAATTTAGGCTCTGTGCAATTAACTTAAATTAAAAATTTAATATATGTATATCATCTTATTCTTTGTGTGTGACGTATAGGTCTTTTATGTGCCATGTATATATCAAGAAGACTTTGGTATGTCATTCCAGTCACGCCGCGGGGTAGATCTATCTTTGCAGAGACGGACATTGATCCCATCATACCATCACCACAAGATGGAGAGGAAGATGTAGTAGAAGTTGAAGAAGGTCAGCCAAGCCTTGCAAATAGTCATCTTGAGGAGGAGGAAGAGGGAGAAAGCGATGATGATTCTACAGGAGGTGATGGAGAGGAGGAAGAATCTCTAAACTTGTTTATTGATTTGAATACTATGGGTCTAAATATGGATCCTAGTGCTTGTAGAGATCTTATACAAGACGAGAATTAATAAAACTCTCCATTCTTTCACTTGGTGTAGTATATGATTAATTTGCAAATGTTTCGTTATGTGCTTATGAATAGTATTTGTAATGGTTTTGTTGTGAGTTCAATGATTTATGTATAGAATTTTTAGAGTGAAAGAGAGATTAAGTGAAGTGAGCAAGCATTCTGGAGAGTGTAGGAGCTGTAGTGTGTAAATACATTTTGAGTTGTATTGGATTTAAATGGTAACCCGCGGGGGGAGAGGGAGGGGAAAGGGGGTCTATGGCTTTAGCAGTAATGGGCGCTGCAATATTCGTGGAAATGCACGCGGTAATACAGGCGGTAAAATGCCGCTTGAACAACAAAAGTATTTCTCTCTCCTCATTTTGAATTCCTCTCTCTTGTTTTGCGGTAACGGCCCGCGATAAACACCACGATCTCTCATAGTGATGAGCACACACACCTAAGAAATTGAGATGAGAGCTTTGCTTATGCAATAGAACCAAGAAAATAACATCTAAAATGGATGCTAAATTTACGACAATAACACACAATAAACACCCAAAAATTCCGTAATCTCCCACTATAATTGGGGAATCAAATCAACTTCAAAAGAAATGTGATATAGCTCAACAAAAAGGTGATGCAAATAGTAATTGTATGTCCAATCAATGTAGGATACACATGAAACTAATTTCTTGATTAAAGAGCTTATTACATTGCAAATTGGAAAGATGAAAGCATAATTATTTATGTGTACACATACACTTGTACACAAAAAGGTGATGCAAATAGTAATTGTATGTCCAATCAATGTAGGATACACATAAGACTAATTTCTTAAGTAAAGAGCTTATTACATTACAAATTGGAAAGATGAAAGCATAATTATTTACGTGTACACATATACTTATCAATGCTAATTGACCAAGAAGGGTAATGGCTCAAGGAATCAAGTCTAAGAACATGCCCAATGTGTAAAGTGTGAGCTTTGTCCTAAAGTGTGAGTCAAGGAGAGAAGAGTGTAATTATCTAAAATGATGTGGAGGAAGGCTGTAGAGCTACCTGAAGCTCATTTCATGAATGAATAAGTACAACTTTATTTTGCACTACATGCTTGTCGAGCTTGTGCTAAGCTAAGACAATAATCAAGATTGTGTTTATGAGTCCAAGCTAATTTCATCTTGGAACCTAATTCTCTTAAGTGATAATCTTGCTTGCACACTTGCACTATGTTTCTCTTTCATCCACCCTAGCTAGCACGATCCCATTCCCAACAAGTGGTATCAGATCATTAGGTTATGCTATCTAACTTCATTAGTATGCATTTGTGTGATTAGAATTCTATAAATTTTATTTACATTAGTTGAATATTCCCTAATCCCCAATCACCACTATGGCACAAGCATGCTCCACTGCCCTTTGGTGATTAGGTGAGGAGGAATTCACTTTTAGCTTTCGCAATTTTTTAATTAGTGCACGTGCATCTTTTTGTGTTAACTTTTGACACGTTTTGCATAAACATTACCCTCACCGTATTTTTCAATTGCTCACGTATTTCATGTGTGTACAAATTGTTCATCAACACCATTTTGTAGAGCTACTGCATGCCAATTTTGCTCAAGCCTTGATCCTTCAATTTTTGAGTGAAATATCTGTGTTTTTTAGCCTCTTATAAACTGCTTGATCGCCCAAACTGGAGGACATTAGCCCTTGATTAAACCCCCCCCCCCCCCCCCCCCCCCCCCTCCTATAGGTGAGTGTGGATGTGTGCATCTGCAGTCTAAGCATAAAGCCAATATTTTTTTTTCCTCACCATAGTCAAAAGGACAAGCCCTTGTGGTTAGCCTGGCTGTTCCAAAGTATTGAAGGGGCCCGTTATGTGGTCGAGTCCCTTGCTGGCAATTGAGCTCGTGGGCGGATTCCTGGCAGGCAGTGAATTCAAAATTTTTTTTAAAGGCGGGTTCGCCATCGACCGACTAGGAGACAACCAAGTAATTCATCCGACGGTCCTTGTTGCCTACACGCCCGATGGCGATCGGCCACTCGCGTGCATGAAGCATCGTCCGACTGCGACCTGCCCCGCCTTCCCAATAAGTTGCCGACCTGCCCGCGCCTTCCCGGACTGCTCAAACTGTCCGAAGAGCTGCACATATTACCCACTCATAGCCCGCTTGCCCAACTTACCTGACCCCTAATTTGGCCCTTGATCCCGCAAGCATACCTGGCCTTGAAAGCTCCAACCCTTATAGGGTGTTGTCCCACAAAGTTGTGCACACAAAAGGGGACAAACCTAGCTAAGGTCTCAAAAACTCCCACTTTTTTCAAAGCTTTAACAGAGGATTTCAAAGGCGGCCATCAAACTAGAACTGAGCATTCAAAAGGGAAATAACCAACATTCAATAAGGGATCACTCCACGTCGGCTTGGCTAAATATCAAAGCAAAGCAGAGAATCATTATTTCTTTGTGAAGAGGGGCTTCACCCCGGTGAAGAGGAGCCTCACAAAGGAATAAACTCTCTCTCTCTCTCTCTCTCTCTCTCTCTCTCTCTCTCTCTCTCTCTCTCTCTCTCTCTCTCATCTTGAAATAAAATAAATTCAGCCAAGCACAATAACTTGCAATCATTTTTCTGTGCTCGTGTAAAGAGGTAGACACTGGCTAGGAGAGTCTCCTAAGCTAATACCCCTCTATTAGCACAAATGGGCTAGAAGGGAATAGAAAAATTCAACGGGGAGGGGTTCCACACTTGGCAAACGAAGTAAAGAGGATAGCTTATGAAAAAATGTTTGTGGTCTGTCATCAACACTACCTTAGAGCAACAAACTAAACCTGATGGAGTGCACACTAGGGCAACTACACTCATAGCAAGTGCACGCCAAAGGCGTTGGCCAAAGGCGAACAAGCGTTAGGAATCATCATCACCTCCTTGCATGACAACTACGTGCATTTTATAGACGAATGTAAGCATGCACATGATGTCTGGCATGTCCTAGAAAGTAATTTTGGAGCCAGGGCCAAAAGAAGTAAAGTTAGTCTCAAAAGACAACTTTACAAAATCATTATGACTGAAGGGGAGGACATTGCTAGACTAGTAAATACGCTTAAGAGCATTGTTACTCAGCTCACTTACATCCAGGTCAAAGTACCAGAAGACAACAAAGTGTCCATACTATTAAGTGCACTTCCACCTTCCTATGACCACTTAGTCACAATTCTTGAAGAAAAAGAACTGGCTCTACCTTTCCAAGATGTCATCAACTCAATCTAAGAAGAAGAAAGAAAGAAAAAAGGTTCATTAACCTCGTTAGGAAGGGCTTTTTCTGAAGGGGATCGGAGAGCACCACAAATGGAGAGTGAGAGAGAGAAGGAGACACACGACACACAGATATGGGTGGGGAGACTCAATCAGAGTGAGCAGCCCCCTATACACTTATGCTATGTATAAGGTATACAAGTCAGTGGGCGCCCAGACTCTGGGCGGCGGGGCAAGGCACATGCGCCTATACCCCAACAACCTCCCACTTAAAGGCGACTGTGCCTTTAATCAAGAGAACCTAGTCTAAAGACTACAAAAGGCGAGAGAAAATTACTCTCAACCGATGCCCACTGGCTGGCTGTGAGCGTGTGCATCCGGCTGTCCTGCTCCCGTGTAAGTCCATACACCATAAGACGTACTGCAAGTATGTACGCAATACCTGCATATCTCCCTCGTGCACTATGCCATCATTAGTCAACAAACAACTGACAACCCCAACTGTAAATGCTCCCACTGCAGCTGCGATATCCGATCTCAAGATCAGCATCTCATACATGAGACCACCGAATGCCCATGCAATGCTAGCGGGTCATGCTAGCTCTACGGAGCATGCATCAACATATATATCCCTGGCAATAGGCATCTCTGACTGACAAGGCATGTCAGCCACATGCATCTCCTAACTGTCCATAAAAGACGCATCAACCTGTCGTGCAACCTCAGAGAAAACCAGCTGCTCTAGGTGTCTGCTGGAAGACATATCCTGCACAACTATATCCCCATGCTCATTGTCGAGCATAGAAAGGAATGACTGCATAATCACTGACATCTCAGCCTCCTCTGCAATCATCCACTCTAAACATGACTACTCAATCTGTTGTGACTCACTAGAGCTCTCATTCTCTAACTCCTTATGCATAGACACTTGCACAACGTCCTCCAATAGCTCTTTTGATGTGAACTTGAGACTTCTCTTTCTATTCTATATTATGGCCTATCAAAATTTTCTAAGTGTCAAAGCTCTTCTTCCAACATTCTCTGCAACAATCTCAAACAATCAAGGTAAAGATGAATGAAAACCTAAAGGATTAAGACACAATTAATGGCAACCCTCTAAAATGAAGGTAGTACCATTTCATAATGCACACTATTTTTTTAGATCATTTATGCACAATGATTTTCAAAATTCACTATTCCATCACACCCAACTAGAGATTTTATAAGTCGTGGTTCTGATCTCATGTGTAAGGAAACCCTTCACCGCAATGGATAGCACAAACTGCAAAAATTTCCAATCGTGAGACTTCAATCTCCCAAGATTATCATCCCGTGTGAATGATGTTCTCAGACAAAACATGTAGCCAATGGGTGGCTTGAGCTCTGAAATTTTTCAATTGCGTTATTGTGCTTCCCTCTTTAACAACACCCATGGCGCCTTAGGTAAGACTATTGTTCCATTGGGCTTTGTGATTGCCCACAATTTTGGCATGCATCCTTGTGATTGTAGATGGTCTCTTTGACCCTTCTTGTATTTCTTGCCGATCATTGTCTTCCAAAGAAGGTGGTCCTTGTTCTTGAAAATATGCATGGTATCCAATAAATGGTTGATCAGCAAATCAACCCAATAAGGCAACTCATGGAAAATTGATAGCCTCTTGATGATTGGAGCCGATCCACCACTAGACGATCATACACCCCTCCAATCGCTAGCCTTCAAGGGATTTTTGACTATTCCTAGTTGTCCATTATGTAACTCATGATCCTTGGGAAGGTGTCAATGATGTCCCTCGTATACAGTCTTCCGAAGTGAGTTCACCGAAGTGAGTTCAAGTACCGAGCATCAAGGCTCGATCCACACAACGGACATGCATGGTATCTTGATATCGATAGATTCAAGCATTCCTCAAAACCTCTCCAATCATGCATTGTCCACATGAGTATTGCCTACACATGTTGGAATTAGGGTTGCAGAGAAATGCACACAGCTTGGAGAATACGAAGGAAGCTCAAGGAACACAATAAAGAGTGTGTTACTTAGTAAGCAATAGAAAAATAGATAGCCCTAGAGTGATGGGCGTATATACAATGCACGGGGGAAAAAACCTTCTAAAGAGGGAAAAACTGCCCCAGCGGTCCTAGTGTGTTCACACACATCAATACAACGTGTATATGGTAACAAATCCCCCCTGGAGTGATGCGGTGAACAAGAGCTGGCACATGAGTAAAGGGAAGTGCCATGCCCTAAGGACATGATCAGTCCACAAAGGGGAGTAAGCCCGATGCTTTGCGGAAAGCTTCGAGCTTCTCACGAGACAATGCCTTTGTGAAAAGATCTGCAAGGTTGTCATGTGTTGGCATATAAGCCAAGTTGATCTGTCCTGCTAAGAGCCTCTCCCTGACATAGTGGTAATGCACCTCAATGTGATTTGTGCGAGCATGAATAACTGGGTTCCCGGCAACTGCCAATGTGCTCTAACTATTAGTGTAGATAGTGTTGGCAGTATCCTGTCCATAAGGCGTCTGAGCCATACACACTCAATCGTAGCTGTGAAGACTGCCATGTACTCAGCCTCACAACTCAAAGTGGCCACAGTAGGTTGCTTCTTGCTCAACTATGATATACATGAACTGCCAAGCATGAAACAAGAACCACTTGTGGACACTCACGTGTCAAAACAACCAGCCCAATCTGAGTCCAAAAAAGCATGTAAGTCTGGTGGAAATGATCCCCCCTTGGGATAAAACAAGCTAAGATGTAAAGTGCCACTAAGGTAGCAAAAAATCCTCTTGACAGCTTGCCAATGCTTAGACCCTAGTCTATGCATAATTTGCTGATCCGTGAGACTGCAAACTAAATATCCGGCCTCGTGTTGCATAGATAAATGAGGCATCCAACAACAGTTTGGTAAAGAGTGACATCTGCAAGATCATAAGCATCATGAAGACTCAATTTAAAACCTGTTTCCATGGGGGTGGCAATAGGTTTGCAATCCTCAAGTCCAAACTTACATAGCAATGACTCTATGTAACTTTTCTGGCACAAGGCAATACCACCATCACATTGCTTAAACTGTATGCCCAATGTATGCAACATCCCCAAATCTTTCATCTTGAAAGTAGCATTCAAATCAGCCTTAAATTCAGCAATGTGTCTTTTATTTGGTCTAGTGATTAGCAAATCATCTACATAAAGAACCACAATGAGAAGTACATCACCCTCACGCTTTACATACAATGTGCTTTGTGTTGGACTATTACAAAAGCCTTGTTTGACCAAATGAGTGTCATCTTTCTCATACCAAGCACGAGGAGATTGCTTCAACCCATACAAAGCCTTGTTACATTTGAGCACTTTCTCCTCTTGTCCTTTCTTAACAAAACTGCGAGGTTGCGTAACATAAACTTCCTCAAATATGTCACCATTCAAGAAATCAGTAACAATGTCTGATTGATGTACATCCCAACCAAACTGAGCTGCCAATGCACATAGAAAACGCTCAGTAGTCATACGACAAGTGGGAACAAAAGTCTCTTCATAATCTATGCCTTTTTGCTGTGCATAACCCTTTGCAACAAGTGGAGCCTTATGGCCATCGATCTCACCATCCGGCTTGCGTTTCAATTTGTAAACCCACTTTACCAATGGCCTTTTCGCCAGGAGGCAAATCACATAAAGTCCATGTGTCATTTTCTATTAGTGCATCATATTCTGATTGCATGGCAGCCATCCAATTTTTTGAATTCTGTGCTTCATAAAAAGTTAGAGGACCATCAACATCATGTAGGCTAGACACAACCAAAGCATAACATTTTGATGCATAAGATGCATGGCGAGAGCCTGAACGAGTACAACTAGACAAAGTTGCATCCAATTTATTGTCACACAATGTATGCACTAGCCATTTTGGCATACCTCTAGCCTGCTCATTCTCATCCCTTTCCTCATCAAGTACATCATGTACATCTGCATCAGTAATAGGCTTATCTGTAACATTTTTGGAAAACCCCATAGGCTGTACATTTGCCTCATTGGAATTTACATTTGAACTTCCTCCACAGAAAAGAGGCAACAAAGTGTCATAAATGTCCTATGAGCTTACATTACTGCCTCTAGTACATGATAGCAAGGGCTGAACAGAATCTTCCACAAACACTACATCCCGTGAAACCAAAATATGCTTTGTTTGCGGATGATACAACCTGTAACTTTTTCTTTCAGCACTATAACCAACAAAAATACATTTGACAGCCTTATCATCCAATTTTTTGCGTTGTGTTTGTGGCACCAAAGCATATTTCAAATAGCCAAAAACACACATGTGCTCAATAGAAGGCTTTCTATCATGCCATGCTTCATATGGAGTAACAGACTGCAAAGCTTTTGTAGGACACCTGTTTAGTACATAAGTGGAACACATGATGGCCTCAAGCCAAAAAGAATGCGACAAAGCTTGACTTTTGACCATACATCGTGCCATTTTCATAAGTGACCTGTTTTTCCTCTCAACAACACCATTTGGCTGAGGTGTATAAGATACTATACATTGGTGTTTTATCCCACGACTAGCCAAAAATGCATTAAATTCATGAGACATATACTCCCCCCTCGATTGGAACAGAGGCTGCCCGTAGTACATTTTGAGACATTTTCAGCCATAGCCAGAAATTGTTTGAAGCACATAAAAAATTTGGACTTCGCTTTGAGAAGAAATACCCATGCATGCCTGAAGTAATCATCAATGAAAGTCACGAAGTACAGGTAGTTGCCCAAGGACGGAGTTTGCATGGGCCCACAAACATCACTATGCACAAGCTGTAACCTGCATGTGTCCCTAACTGAACCATCCTTTAGAAAATTTAAACACTGCATCTTACCCAAAATACAGCCTTCACAAACATGTTTGGCAGGTGCTTCAAGAGGCGGCAAAGAGGCAACTATATCAGATTTCTGTAAACGCAACAAACTGGAAAAATTTAGATGACCAAAACGTTCATGCCAAAGTTTTGCATCTGAAATAGCCCTTGAATTTGCAATTGCATTTGCAAAATTTTGTCCACACTTGTCATACAAAGTGATCTTATACAGCCCACGGCACAAAAGCCAAGATGCAACAATTTCATCACCAAAACTGAGATCATGAACTATACATCTGTCACCACAAATTTGACTACAAGTCCAAGTCTAGCTAGTGTGGATACAGACAAAAGATTCTTCTTGATCCTAGGTACATAAAGTGCATCAACAAGTGTGAAAGAACTACCATTTGTAGCAGTAAGAACAATCTTTCCAACTCCCTGAATCGGATAAGAGGCATTTTTGGCACAAGTGACTGCATTCCCATGAGGGACAGACTCGAGAGACATGAACAACTCACGATGTGAGGTAATGTGCTTTGTAGCACCACTGTCAAAATAGCACGCATGTGAATTTGTAGCAATTGACCTGCATGCATCATGGACAACTGGATTGTAAGTGCACTCTGCACTAAAAGCCTTCATCAACATCAGCATTACAGTCTCCTTTTACAGAAGACTCAACAATGGCTACATTTGTAGTGGAACCAGCATTTGCAGTGGAACCACCCTCTTTCTTCTTAGCCTCTTTGGCCTTCAACTTAGGACACTGCTTGATCAAGTGATCAATAGCTTTACAATAATGGCAACGCATCTTCTTTTTGCCCTTATCACCAGAATTGCCAGACGAAGTGCTGCCAGCAAAAGCATTGGGAACTGAAGTTTTGCCACTCGTAGCAGAATCATAAGAAGTGGATGCATTGTTGTTATCACCCTTTCTTTGAGAAGCAATAAAAGCCTGTTCAATTGCACGTTGTCTAGTCCTATTTTTTATGGAAAGTGACTCTTGCAATAGCAATGTGCATAATGCATCAAACTTGACAACTTCAAGATTTCCTTGGGTCATAAGTATCCAAGTACTAGCAAAATTATGGTAAGAATCTGGTAAGGCATCAAGAACAGTCTGCATAAGGGAACTGTTTGAAATGCTTCACCTGCAGAAATAAGTTGCTCATTGATATCCGTGACACCAACAAGAAAAGTGTCCATATCATCTTCCGAGGAGTTCCACAACCCGAGCAAGATTATTCGAGCAAATAAAGAACCGAGCAAATCTAATGTTTTAAAGAGATCAATTAGCATAGCATTATCAACTTTTTATACATGTTGGTAAAACCAAGTTTCGCTTGAGATTTTCAAAAGGTGGGAATTACATTAAAATTTTTGACATAATACGATCATAGACATTATCAAAGTTCAAAAAGTTGTGTGTTGTACAAGATATTGATGAAGCACTATAGTAGATGTACATGATGGTTCTGATAGAAAGATCTTTATGTTATGTAAGTTGAATGTTGCTTTCAATGGAGTACTAAATTGAGCATAGAGTTTACAAAAAAACTTTAGCTTCCAAGTAAGGTCATCTAGGTAGGCCAAAATCATCACACTTTACTTTAGACACTTGTACCTGCAAGTGGAAAAATGAAAGGTGGCGAACAACAAAAGAATGGCTTGTGGAGGGCCTTCGAGGGCGTTGACAATGTCGCCTACAAGGCATCTAGCAGGAGGTGGAGTGCTATCGATTACAAGTAGGAATTATGGAATCTAAGCTATCATTTGCATTGGTAGCACTGAAAGATGATGAAAATGATTTTCCTATAGAGCTTCACCTTCTACAATATATTAAAAGTAACTACACTCTTGATATTAGTGAGTGGCACTCTTGATCGCTTTTGAGGAGGCCGGAGTCAATGAAGTTGGTGCCCCTTCCTGACAGTGCTCTTATAATATAATATATTAGCTCACCTACACTTAAGATACGGATCTTATCTTCATTCCTTCACTAACTAATTGTGCATCTCCATTACCTTTGCTTGACCATTTTCCCTCTTGAATAGCAGGTCTTGAGTTCAACTCGAGTCCTCATCAGATAGATCTTTAAGGTCTCTTGGGATGGTTTCCTACGGTGTTAAAATCTTCTTCTTCTTCTTCTTCTTCTTCTTCTTCTTCTTATTCTTCTTCTTCTCCTCTCCTCTCTCTCTCTCTCTCTCTCTCTCTCTCTCTCTCTCTCTCTCTCTCTCTATAATTGAACATTCTTGTAAAGTATATATATGCCAAATATCTATTGTCCTGAGAACTCTTTCAAATTGTCTCCTTTTATCATAAACATAGCCATATTTGTGTCTAGATCGATCGCACATTAATACATAGTGTGTTCTATGATTCCAACAATTTTAGAATTATTTCTGCCAGAGCACTCACTGACAAAGGTAATGAATGCTCATTTGTGTGCCTTCTTATGCGAGTACTCTCCAAGCCCACCTCCCTCAGGAAAGCTAGGAAGCTCCTTGCATCTCTAAATACCTGGTTGCATGCAACCTTTCCTTCCACAACCACCCATCGTGTATAATGTAGGGATCTAGAGGTGGGCAACGAAGGGATCGATGGACTCCTCCTCTCACTACCGTCTTGTTGGGCTTGCTGCATATGCGTAGCCTCTCTCTCTCTCTCTCACGCAATATGATGTCTCGCCTGATTATTTCATTACTGTTAACGTCTTTGTAAAGAATAAAATTAGAATACAATATTCACGTGGTTTGCTAATGCATATCAAAGGAGCTTATGAGTTTGGGCTATCACTAATTGCGATAACAACCAAATCAAAAGGGTTATTGCTTCCTTGAAGCTTGTTGCGAGAAGAAATGCATCCAATAATGGCAGCATATTGTACGAAGAGAGACATCTACAACTCAACAAGGTGTCCTTTGTGCTAGAGAGTCGTGCGTCCATGCTAGACCTTCAAATAGACAGAGCTACGCTTCTAGTTATCTATCTTTGGTAGACTTGGCCATCTATCGAAATCTCAATACCCTTGCCTACTCCATCTATAGCTACATAAGCAAGCTCCTCGAGTCGTTTTGTCACCAGAAGATGCTTTAAGCATTATCTGTAATGGCAAGGCTCTCACTCGCTTTGGTTCTCTCTCTCTCTCTCTCTCTGCGTACTGAAGCCCGCCAAGCTGCAACTCAAAGGTCTCTTGCATAGACTTTTGAGAAAGTGAAAACCCCCCAACTCAGTACGCGGCGGCGCGTGCTGATTTGGAGAAGATTACACTATTGCTCACTAGGGGCTTGCCTTAGAAATTGAAAAGCCCTCAAATCAGTACGCGGTGCCGCGTATTGATTTGGAGGGGTTGCTCACTATGGGCAACAGGAAGTGCATAAGGTTTGCACATAGAAATGAGAGCGTGCCCCGTTCTATTGGTCAGTTGTGCACCAACAAAACTGGGGGCTAACCGTATGCGAATCGGACTCGCGGCCTTCCAAGGACAAGCTCTACATGCTAACCAACTAAGCACGATCGCTTTGCTATCGGAGACAATTCTGTTAAGTATAAAGAGACATAATCTCAGCCTCTCCCTCTTGTTTTCGCACCTTCTCCAACCGCCCTCCAACCCACCACATCTGTGACCTCGTGTTTGCATCCTCTTCCTCTCCCACCTTTGCAATAGTTGCTTTGACCCCATCTCCACCATTGCAAGATTTGACCTGCACCTCCTCCCCTGAGCCCTCGTCCAAACTTGGCAAGCTCGTTGCCTCTACCTGTGAGTTGCCGCATGCATGCACTACGCCCCCTTGCTCAACGATGGATGCCCCCCACGCTTCACCATCTGAATTTTTTTTGCTTACATTCAAAATTGCATCTAGCTTTATTCTCTTTTTTTTTTCAATTTCCTCTAGCTGGTACGACCTACTCTTGATTCCTATCTGCGTGAGCCGTGAGCCCTTGCAATTCTCTGCCACCTCCCATATTTGCATGCCGATTATCCCCCTTCCGTCTACCGTCTTTGATTTCCAGTCAAAGTTTGAGAGAGAGAGAGAGAGTGAGAGAGAGAGAGAGAGAGTTCCTCCCTATCGCAGCTCTCTGTAGTTGCTTCTTCCATGGACTTCAACAAGCTTAATAATGGAGCCCTTCTTGCTACACATGGTGTCCATTGGAGAGAACAAGGTGGTATCATATTGTTGATATATACTGACAATATGCAGTGTATATATATATATATATATATATATATATATATATATATATATATATATATATAGAGAGAGAGAGAGAGAGAGAGAGAGATGAGAATTTAACATCGTAGGAAACTATCCGAAGAGACCTTAAAGATCTATCTGACGAGGAGACTTGAACTCAAGACCTGTTATTCAAGGGGGAAACGGCATAACCAATCTAACACACTTGGGTGATAGAAAGGTTATACCATTTTCCTCTTCTTTATTAGCACACAGACAAACACACACACACCCGAGAGAGAGAGAGAGAGAGAGAGAGAGAGAGAGAGAGAGAGAGAGAGATGGATGTCAGCATTTAAAACAAAAGTGAAGAGACACATGGCCATAGACTAGGACTTGATGTTTTCCCAAACCCTTTTGCTCTTCTACCTCAAAGCATCTTGTAAGATTCAACTTAATAAAACCCAAAACCAAATTTTGACCACCTGTTTTTGGCATTAAGCTATAGATAGGAGAGATAGCACAGCGAATGTGCAAACCTTGCAGAGGCATAGGGGCAAGCCCGTCTCCCTTATCCATGGTGCATTCTTATCAACCAACCCTCCTCTCTCGCACGCCTTCAAAATTGACCGACTTTTGACTACTGGAAATCTCCTATTGAATTCTCTCACTCATGGCAAATCCTTGCGCAAGGCCACATGTCGCCATCCCTTTTCATATGGTGGAGGTAGCATAGAGCTTTGTCTTGCACGACCCTTTGCAACTACTAAAATGATCTAACATTCCATTTCTAGCAATGCTTGAGAGTAGGGCAAGAAACATAGGCAAAGCCAAGGCCTCACATGCACACACACACACACACACACACACACACACACGCACACACACAAAGAGGATGCCTTGAAGCCAAGCCGCATTTTGGGCATGCAAAGAGAGTGCACTTGAAGAAAGGATAGAGACAAGAATCTACTTTTGACTCCCTATAATATTTGAGATTAGCCCAATGCCTCAAGCATCATTGAGATTCTCTTTTGCATACTTGTGACTTTGCCCACATTTGAGAGTTATTTTACCGAAACATTTCTTGTAATCTACTTCCTTGCCATTATTTCCTTGGTGGATCCGCTCGACATTTACTTTGATCGGAAAAACCTGCTCGGTGTTCGGTAAAACCCTCATCTTCCTCATGCATAATCTTCAGCTCCAGCTCTTTACGCAGCAAAGCAATTTTAGCTTCATTGCGGCTTGTATAAAGACCTGCTAGAATATCCCAAGCCTGTTTTGCACATTTTACCAAATGAATGTGAGGAACAACATAGACAACGCAATCAATGCATGAACCTGCACATCCTTTACATTCCAACGAGCTTGTTCTACCATAGGAAAAACAACTCTAATAGCAACAATCCTTGCAGCAAGACCTGCAAGATCCTCAACATCGCCTACATTCTCAGAACCAGGATGTACATCAATGCCCTGCACATTATTCTAGACGCCCTTTGACACAAGAATGTGTTGCATCATATAAGCCCACATAGGGTAATTGTCCCCATCCAACCTGTCCTCAGCAGGAAACATCTTGAACACATCTGTTGTTGTCAGCCATGGTAAATGTTGCACCTGATGTGAAAACTGCCCGAAAAAAGGAGAAATGGAGTGGGAACAACACGTGCTATATAGCACAAACTGTAGAAAACTATAAGGCACCAGTTATGCAAAAAAAGGCAATGACAAGTTTTTTGCACCAAATGACAAAATAGCCTGTGCAGTAATGCCTGTAGTGGAAACGAAGGCCAATATGAGCCCGAATCAGAAATCTGAGCAGACTAAGCTCTACGAGCATTCTCAAAATATTTGTCGACCTACGAACGCTCGCCAAAGCTCACTAAAATCGGAGAAAGTGAGCAGGCGTGTGCTGGAGCAGCTGGAAACTAAGCCCGAGAGGATGCAGCCTACTCTGATACCAATTGTTGGAATTAGGGTTGCAGAGAAACGCACACAGCTTGGAGAAGACGGAGGAAGCTCAAGGCACACAAAGAGAGTGTGTTACTTAGTGTGCAATAGAAAAATAGATAGCCCTAGAGTGATGGGCGTATATATACAATGTACGAGGGAAAAAAACTCCTAAAGAGGGAAAAAATGCACCGGCGGTCCTAGTGTGTTCACACACATCACTACCACATGTATATGGTAACAACACACGTCCTTCCTTCCTGCGTTTGGGTTGCAACAACTCCTTGACATCAATCTCCTCCCATAGAATATGAAACTCCTCTATGATAGAAACCAAGTATACGTCCATGTTTCTTACTTTGTAGTTTATGGGCACGATCAAAGATAGTAGAAAATGGCCTTTTTTGATGGCCAAGCACAATGGAAGGTTGTAGTTGACTAGACATACTGGCCACGTGCTCCACGTTGAGCTCTGTACTCCAAACGGGTTCACGGCATCCGTTGCCAAGCCAAGACAAAGGCTTTGTGGTTCTTCTCGGAACCAGAGCCACTTCTCTTCAATGTGCTTCCATGATCTCTTGTTGGCGGGTACTCGCAAGACACCATCTGTGCATCTGTTGGATGCATGCCAGGACATCAATTTTGCGATCGTCAAGCTCTTAAACATGTTTTTGGTTTGTGGCACAATGGAAAAGTGTCAGAGAACCTTCATAGGGATTGAATCACCCAAGACATCCTCTCTATATCATTTTGCACCACATTTGGACATTCTAATAAATTCTCATACTCCAAATGGAACAAGCTACAATCATTTCTGCATGCATGGATTTTGTTGTAGTCCATGCCCATTGATGTGAGCGGCTTTTTTGCGTCAGGACGTGTAGGCGGCATGTCATTGCCCACACGTAATATTTGGCCTCTAAGCAGCCTGAACATAATAAAAGAAATACGTTTTAATCATGCATGGGGACTACAAAAATAAACATTGCATAATAGAGTCTTCTTTGAGAGACGTGTACCTGAAAAGTTCAATGGCGTTGTTGTCTAACTAGCCATAAACTGAGTGTATATTCAATAAGCCAAGGGATGCGCGAAGCACGGATATCCTTGCTCCATCATACAATGAAAGACATGTAAGTTTGCATAGTCCATCCTCCTCTTCTTCCCCACCCATAGATGTGGAATGACTTTTGCCTCCAAGAGGTACAAATCCATCTTCGCCGGCCCCCAGGTGGTGGTGTGTCCATAAAATGAAAGGCGTCAAGCATGTCTTCCATGTGTTCTAAGTCCAAAAACGGCTCCGATGAGTTGGTGTGTGATGCAACATGCTCGTCAACGGCATCCTCACTGGGAAATTGTCATCTTTGTAGGGCTCTCGATGGCACCGAAGCTATGTCATGATGCTCTACTTGTTCTTGCCTCTAATTGTAGGAGTCAAAACAAAGATTTCTCCAATAGACTTCAATCAAAGACTCCGTGTTGACGGCTATGATCATTACAAATCTGTCACTTACAAGACACTTGATACTTACACCCCGTGCATGCATGCACAGGGAAATTTCTCCTCCACGTTCCCCTCTTCCATCTGGATCATTGCATCACAAACAGCTCTCCCCTTACAAGCTGTCTCCCTAACAAGCTCTGTGAGTCTCTCTCTCCCCTTCTCTCTCTCTTCCCTCCACACACATAGTATCTCTCTCTCTCTCTTTTTTTCGTACATCCCTCTATCTCTCTTTTTCAATCCCTCTCTCTCTCTCTCCTCTCTCTCTCTCTCTCTCTCTCTCTCTCCTCTTTCAATTCCTCTTTCTTTCCCTCTCTCTTCCTCTGTTTTTCTCCCTCCCTCCATCCCTCTCTCTCTCTCTCTCTCTCTCTCTCTCTCTCCTCTCACTCTCTCTTCTCTCTCTCTCTCTCTCTCCTCTCTCTCTCTCTCTCTCTCTCCCCCCCCCCACACACATGCACACACAAACAAACAAGAACACGTTTAAGAGCCCTGGCATTGAATTGCCGATAGTCAAATGAAGCTTGATTGCACCCAAATCCAATGCAAAATCTACAAAAAATCAACACAAAGCACACAAATTAGCATGTCATTCTCTCTACTTCACAACACATGCACATATATATCACTTATCCATGGAGAGAGAGGGTGTGTGATGGAGAGAGAAAGGAGAAGGAGGAGGGGGGGGGGGGGGGGGGGGGGGGGGGGGGGGGGGGGGGGGGGGGGGGGGGGGGGGGGGGGGGAGGGGGG